>NC_084595.1:1098366-1158366 GCF_033807715.1 Cololabis saira | reverse complement strand
AATAAAAGTCAAGGACTCAAAACCGAGTCCGATGACTCCACCACGACTCTTTATGTCAAACCATTCAAACGTTATGGCAGAAAGTAGGAACTATCAAATATGGACCAATCAGATGAAGGGGGGGCGCGCTTTTTGGCGTCTAGCGTCGCCACGGTAACACTTTTGAAAGAGAAAAGTAATGCGTGTAGTCGCAGGATAGAGACGCATATTTTGATGTATAACACACCTGGGTGCACGTTACGGTTCGGGCCGAATTAACTGCCGAAGGAATGGCATAAATTGCGCCAAGATGACACGATTAATTCAAAATGTCCGACTTCCTGTTGGGTTTCGGGCATGACGCCAAGAGACTTTTCTTTAAGTTGTGACATGATACAGGTGTGTACCGATTTTCGTGCATGTACGTCAAACCGTATTGTGGGGCTTGAGGAACAAAGTTTTCTAGGGGGCGCTGTTGAGCCGTTAGGCCACGCCCCTTTTTGACACTATTAGAATACGTCATTTTTCGCCATGTGGGAGTGCGTAACAAGTTTCACAACTTTTCCAGTAAATTATGCGGCTCAAAAACGCAATTGTGTTGGGTTAAAATAATAATAATAGTTGTGATTTCAATACGGCTTCTGACAGCCTTGCTGCTGCTCGAGCCCTAATACATTTTATTTATAACGCACTTTATATTTGAAACAATCTCAAAGTGCTACGATAAAAACAGGTTTAAAAAGCAGCAAAAATAAGATAAAATTGCAAGAAAAAACAAAGTAAGACCATGGTCACCTGGACAATAACTTTAGGCAAACAAAGATATTTAGAGCAAAAACTGAGATAAAAAGAAGGAGCTTTGTGTTTTAAATCCTGTTCAGATGCAGAAAAACTGCAGTCGCTATAGGAGTAAAATAAAGATACAAGAACCTTCTGTCTAAAGATTCAGGAAGTCAGTGCACTGCAAAAACTCAAAATCTTAACAAGAATATTTCTCTTATTTCTAGTTTAAATGTCTCATTTTTAGTCAAAAAAATCTCATTACACTTAAAACAAGACTCATCACTGGAAAAAACAACAATTTTTCACCTGTTTCAAGTAAATTTTCACTTGAAATAAGTAGAAAAATCTGCCAGTGGAACAAGATTTTTTCACTTGTAATAAGAAGATAAATCTTGTCCCACTGGCAGATTTTCCTACTTATTTCAAGTGAAAATTTACTTGAAACAGGTGAAAATTGGCAAATAAGTTATTTTTCTGGCGATGACTCTAAATGTTGAAATAGCAGTAAAACTTTTGTTGTGCGAAAAAGTTGCAGGTTAAGAAGGTTTTTCCTGAACCGGGAAATTCACCTTCAGAATAAAGAATAATAAAATAAAATAAAATAATAAAATAATAATAAAGAAAAATAAAGAAAGAAAAATAATAAAAGAAAGAAGAAAAATAAGAAGAGAAGAGAATATATAGAATAAGAAAAAATAAATAAATAAAAATAAATAAATAAAAATAATAAAATAATAATAAAATTGTTTTAAGGGAAATTTGTTGACTAAAAATGAGACATTTTAGAAATAAGACAAATATTCCTGGTAAGATTTGGAGTTTTTGCAGTGTGATGTCACTCGTGTCTCGTGATGCTGATGCTTTTACACAAACCAAGTTCCTAACGGATAAATTAAGTTATTTGATTGATTGATCCCTGGATGAGAAGAGTCCCATCCAGGGATGAGAGGACCCCGGTCCTGGACGGGAGGACCCTGGTCCTGGAGCTGCTGTTAGGGCAGATGTTTGGAGGCAGATGAAGGGATGAAGAGGAGGAGGTGTGTTACATAAATACAACCATTTCCTTCTTAATCCTCCCTCCATCCTCCTCTCCTCTTCTGCCTCGTGCTACTTTGTTTTTCTGCAGCCTCTTACGTCACCACTTCATCTGTTTTCACATCATAACCAGAGCGGAGAACCAGGGCGGGGGGCGGCACCTGCGGCGGGACGCGGCCGGCCGAGGCGCCCCGCGGGCCGGCCGGAGGGGCCGCGGAGCCCCGGGGGAGCCGCCGCGGAGCTCCGGTGGGAGCTCCGCGGCGGCTCCCCCGGGGGCCCGCGGCAGGTGATCACCACCCCGCCCTTCACCCCCCCTTCACCACCCCAGCCCCCGCCAGGTGCGGCTCTTACCTGCGCGTTTCCGAGTCGGAGCGGCTCATAAACATCATAAACATCCAGCCGCGGATCAGCTGGCCCGCTGTGCAGCTCTGCAGCTCTGCAGCTCTGCAGATCCACATGTCCGTGTGTGTGACTGAGATAACAGCAGGGCCGGAGATAACAGCACCAGGGGGGGCCGGGGGGGGGGGGGGGGGGTGTTATCAGCTGGTAACTCCACCCCCCCCCCCCCGGATTAATCCATTCACCGCAGCAGCTGCGGGGGCTTCTAGGGGGGCCAGATGGAACCAGGGGCGCCTTCACAACTGTTCCATATACATGTGTATACATATATATATATATATATATATATATATATATATATATATATATATATAGAGAGAGAGAGAGAGAGAGAGAGAGAGAGAGAGAGAGAGAGAGAGAGAGAGAGAGAGAGAGAGAGAGAGAGAGAGAGAGAAATATATAAATATGGCACACAGCCTCAATGAGTTTTTTGTAAATGTAGGACCTGACCTTGCAAAAGAAATCCCTGACTCAGGTACATATGATGAATCCGTGGTAGAGAGGAATCATAACTCATTATTCCTACAAGCAGTGGATGAAAATGAAATTTTGAGTGTTGTTAAGAAGTGTAAGAATAAAGAGTCCACTGACTTAAATGATATTAATATGTCACTAGTTAAAAGGGTCATTGGGGGAATTTCAAAGCCATTAACATACATCTGTAACTTATCATTTCAAACTGGTTCATTCCCTCAAAAAATGAAAATAGCTAAAGTCATACCTCTGTACAAAGCTGGAAACAAGCATCAATTCACAAACTACAGACCTGTCTCCTTGTTACCACAATGCTCAAAAACTCTGGAAAAACTCTTTAACAACAGACTGGATTCATTTTTAGAGAAGAACAGAATACTTGTAGAGAATCAGTATGGGTTTCGATCAAACAGATCTACATCATTGGCACTAATAGAGGCAATAGAAGAAATAACAAATGCAATAGATCGCAAACAGTATGCCGTTGGGATATTCATTGATTTAAAAAAGGCTTTCGATACGATCAATCATGAAATACTAATCAAGAAACTGGAAAAATATGGCATCAGGGGAATAGTGTTGGATTGGGTGAAAAGTTATTTAAGCGGGAGACAGCAGTTTGTGAGATTGGGTGACTGTGTTTCTCCATGCTTGGACATTGCATGTGGGGTACCCCAGGGGTCAGTTTTGGGCCCTAAATTTTTCATTTTGTACATCAATGATATATGTCAGATCTCTAAGTTATTGCATTTTGTGTTATTTGCAGACGACACTAATATTTTTTGTTCCGGGGATAATTTACAAAAGCTACAAGAGGATATTACCATAGAAATGAACAAACTGAAAGAATGGTTAGACAGAAACAGATTATCATTAAATTTGAGTAAGACTAAAATAATGTTGTTTGGCAATTATACATTAAATACTAAGGTATTAATAAAAATAGATGGAGTTGAAATAGAAAGAGTTAATGAAATAACATTTTTGGGAGTAATCATAGATGATAAAATCAACTGGAAATCACACATCAAACATGTACAAAGTAAAGTCTCAAGAACCATTGCCATTATAAATAAAGTTAAAAAGGTCTTGGATCAGAAATCACTCCACACTCTTTATTGTTCCCTGGTCTCACCATATTTTCAATACTGTGCAGAAATCTGGGGCAACAATTACAAAACATCTCTACAGCCATTAACCATAATGCAAAAAAGAGCAATAAGAATAATCCACAATGCTGACTACAAGGAACACACAAACCCATTATTCCTGAAGTCCAAAATACTCAAATTTATGGATATTGTGGGCTATCAAACAGCGCAAATAATGTTCAAAGCAAAAAATGATCTGTTACCAACAAATATACAGAAATTATTTAGTATTCATGAGGGAAGATATGGTTTAAGGGGCAAAAGTAATTTTAATGTCACATTAATACGCACAAACAGGAAAGGTTTTTGTGTTTCAGTCAGCGGGGTGAGGCTATGGAACAAGTTTTAATGGAATTAAAGCAATGTCCAAATATTAAACCGTTTAAAATAAAATACAAAGATATTATTTTTCAGAGGTAATAAAATACAAAGATATTATTTTTCAGAGGTAATAAAATACAAAGATATTATTTTTCAGAGGTACAGGGATGAGCAAAATGCTTGGGTGCAATGATACAGTGTTTATTTTTTATTTATCTATTTTTATCCTTATTTTCTTACACTAGTCAGTAGCTTATGTTGCTACAATGTTTTTATTGTCTTGTTTTGATTGTTTTTTTGTTTTTTTTTATTATTTTATTTTTATTTTTTTATTATGTTTGCATAATGTTATGTTCGCATGTGTTATCTAGTCATATTTAAGGAGAGGGGGTGAGAGTTTATAAGTTTTACTTCTTCTCACTCCCTTTCGAATATGTACTTTGTTATGTCTCATGTTAAGACGATTGTCTTATTTTCTTTCTTTTTTTATATGATTCATATTCGAAATAAACACTACTACTACTACTACTACTACTATATTTAGGTTATATTGAGTTTATATTTACAGGTATTTAGAGGTTATATTAAGGTTATATTTAGGTTATATTTAGGTTATATTAAGGTTATATTTAGGTTATATTTAGGTTATATTAAGGTTATATTTAGGTTATATTTAGGTTATATTAAGGTTATATTAAGGTTATATTAAGGTTATATTAAGGTTATATTAAGGTTATATTAAGGTTATATTAAGGTTATATTAAGGTTATATTAAGGTTATATTGAGGTTATATTGAGGTTATATTAAGGTTATATTAAGGTTATATTAAGGTTATATTGAGGTTATATTGAGGTTATATTAAGGTTATATTAAGGTTATATTAAGGTTATATTAAGGTTATATTAAGGTTATATTAAGGTTATATTAAGGTTATATTAAGGTTATATTAAGGTTATATTGAGGTTATATTGAGGTTATATTAAGGTTATATTAAGGTTATATTAAGGTTATATTGAGGTTATATTTAGGTTATATTTAGGTTATATTAAGGTTATATTTAGGTTATATTTAGGTTATATTAAGGTTATATTAAGGTTATATTAAGGTTATATTAAGGTTATATTAAGGTTATATTAAGGTTATATTAAGGTTATATTAAGGTTATATTAAGGTTATATTAAGGTTATATTGAGGTTATATTGAGGTTATATTAAGGTTATATTAAGGTTATATTAAGGTTATATTGAGGTTATATTTAGGTTATATTAAGGTTATATTAAGGTTATATTAAGGTTATATTAAGGTTATATTTAGGTTATATTAAGGTTATATTAAGGTTATATTAAGGTTATATTAAGGTTATATTAAGGTTATATTAAGGTTATATTGAGGTTATATTAAGCTTATATTAAGGTTATATTGAGTTTACCTGTACAGGTGTGATGCTCTTTCCCGCCAGCAGGGGCCGGAAGCGAGCTACCGTGACGTCACCCCTCCACCGTAGAAGAAGAATCTCTTCTCTCCTCGTTTCTGCTGAAACTGAGTTTAAACTGAGTTTACAGCAGTTTGTGAGGAATAATTAACTACATTTACATCCAGGTCGTGGTATATCGACTCCTTTAACCCTCTGGCTCTGTGTCCGGCCCGGTCCGGCTCGGTTCGGCCCAGTTATGGCTCATCTGACCCAAAACCCCGCTGATAAAGAGAGGTGAGCTAACGCGGCTAACGCTGATTTATGGTTCTGCGTTACATCGACGTAGACCCTACTGCGTAGGGTACGTGTCGACGCGTAGGCTACGGCGCAGTTTCTGCGTCGATGTAACGCGGAACCATAAATCAGCCTTATTCCTGCCGAAATACGTTTGTTTTTAATAACGATATTTTAAATGGTAATGTTATTGATGATGTTTTCAATAGTAATGTTTTTAATAATGATATTTTTAATAATAATGTTTTTAATAACGATGTTTTCAATAGTAAGGATTTTAATAGTAATGTTTAATCTAAAGCAGGACTCCTAACTGCAGCTGTTTGACTCTCAGCTGAAATCTCTCTTTATAAAAGTCGTTTAAAATCATTAGAAACGTGAGTTTTATTAAAAGCAGCAGATTCAACATGTGGCTTTAGATTGTAAATGTTTGTGAGCAGGATATTAGTAGAAAACAGAAGCTAATTTAAACACTTATGTTCCGATTTAAACACTTATGTGAGTTCTGGCGGAGCGTGATTGGCTGTTTAAACGTGACGTGTCACTTCCGGGTTCTTCAGGGTCCTAGTGGGAGTCATGTTAGGATCCTGGAGGGTTTAGGGTCCAGGTCCTGGTCTGGGGGGACCAGGACTAACGTGGTTCTGTGTTCCAGGTTCATCTGCATTTATCCCGTCTACATCAACAGGTCCAGGTCCTGGTCCCCCCAGACCTGGTTCAGTACCTGGACCTGGTCTGGGTCTGGGGGGTCCAGACCTAGACCTGGACCTGGTTCAGG
Source organism: Cololabis saira (assembly GCF_033807715.1). Taxonomy (NCBI): domain Eukaryota; kingdom Metazoa; phylum Chordata; class Actinopteri; order Beloniformes; family Belonidae; genus Cololabis; species Cololabis saira. The sequence goes on along the minus strand of NC_084595.1, from coordinate 1,151,740 downwards.
ACCTGGTCTAGGTCTAACGTGGTTCTGTGTTCCAGGTTCATCTGCATTTATCCCGTCTACATCAACAGGTCCTGGACCTGGTCTAGGTCTAGGACCTGGACCAGGACCAGGACCCCCCAGACCTAGACCAGGTCCTAGTCCAGGTCCAGGACCAGGTCTAACGTGGTTCTGTGTTCCAGGTTCATCTGCATTTATCCCGTCTACATCAACAGGTCCAGGTCCTGGTCCTGGTCTAGGTCTAGGACCAGGTCCAGGACCCCCCAGACCTAGACCAGGTCCTGAACCAGGACCAGGTCTAACGTGGTTCTCTGTTCCAGGTTCATCTGCATTTATCCCGTCTACATCAACAGTAAGAAAACTCTGGCTGAAGGAAGAAGAATCCCCTCAGAGAAGGTTAGTGATTATTGATTATCCCTGATCAATACTAGTGATTATTGATCAGGAGGATCCCTCAGAGAAGGTTAGTGATCAATATTAGTGATTATTGATCAGTTATTGATCAGGAGGATCCCTCAGAGAAGGTTAGTGGTCAATATTAGTGATTATTGATCAGTTATTGATCAGGAGGATCCCCTCAGAGAAGGTTAGTGATCAATACTAGTGATTATTGATCAGGAGGATCCCTCAGAGAAGGTTAGTGGTCAATATTAGTGATTATTGATCAGTTATTGATCAGGAGGATCCCCTCAGAGAAGGTTAGTGATCAATACTAGTGATTATTGATCAGGAGGATCCCTCAGAGAAGGTTAGTGATCAATACTAGTGATTATTGATCAGGAGGATCCCCTCAGAGAAGGTTAGTGATCAATACTAGTGATTATTGATCAGGAGGATCCCTCAGAGAAGGTTAGTGGTCAATATTAGTGATTATTGATCAGTTATTGATCAGGAGGATCCCTCAGAGAAGGTTAGTGATCAATATTAGTGATTATTGATCAGTTATTGATCAGGAGGATCCCTCAGAGAAGGTTAGTGGTCAATATTAGTGATTATTGATCACTTATTGATCAGGAGGATCCCTCAGAGAAGGTTAGTGATCAATAATAACGATACACTTCTAAAATAATGAGGCGGTGTTTCTATGATACTTTGAGCCAAATAAAAGCAACAGTAGATTTAAAACATTTAAAACAGGGATTACCAAAGGCCTAACTACCTACTATTCTTCTGTCCTTACCTGCCATTGTTTATGTAATAATTGCTCGGGGGTCATGTTCTGGGTATGGGTCTCTGTAAAGCGTCTAGAGACAACTCTGTTGTATTAGACGCTATATAAATAAAATTGAATTGAATTGAATTGAATTGTCCTTAAGGGAGAATTTCAAAGTTCTGAATCGTTCAGAGATCCCGGTCTGGGAAGAGAGGATTATTTAGATACAAGTGACACAAGAAGCGCTAAAGTCCCAGCCTTAATTATATTTTTACATTCAAACTATTAATGCTAATGCTAATGTTAATGCTTGTTTCTCCAGGCGGTGGAGAATCCGTCCTGATCATTGATCATTGATCATTGATGATTGATGATTGATCTTTGTCTCCAGGCGGTGGACAATCCGTCCTGATCATTGATCATTGATCATGTATAATTGATGATTGATGATTGATGATTGATCTTGTGTCTCCAGGCGGTGGAGAATCCGTCCTGATCATGTGATCATTGATCATTGATCATTGATCATTGATGATTGATCTTTGTCTCCAGGCGGTGGAGAATCCGTCCTGATCATGTCTGATCATTGATCATTGATTGATCTTGTGTCTCCAGGCGGTGGAGAATCCGTCGTGTGCTGAGATCAGAGATGTGTTGACGGCTGCAGGAATGAACGTCTACGTGGAGGTGAAGGAGAAATATACACACTCTACACTCTACACACACTCATATACACACACTACACACACACTACACATATATACACACACTAACACTAACACAAACACAAACAGCAGGAATGAACGTCTACGTGGAGGTGAAGGAGAAACACATATATACACTCTACACACACTCATATACACACTACACACACTAACACACACTATACACTAACACAAACAGCAGGAATGAACGTCTACGTGGAGGTGAAGGAGAAACACACTCATATACACACTACACACACTCATATACACACTACACACCCTCACACACACTATACACTAACACAAACAGCAGGAATGAACGTCTACGTGGAGGTGAAGGAGAAACACACTCATATACACACTACACACTAACACACTCTACATTAGGGCTGAACGATTAATTGCATTAGTGATAATATCGTGATGTGATAAAACAAGATTTAAAGGCTGCGATTTGACCAGATCACGTGACCTGGTCACGTTGCCGGCAGCAATATAAAGTCAACAGTGCCGCGTGTACCGGTAACCTAAATCTACCGCGGCCTCAGCGTTAGGGCTCGGCCAGGCAGGGCTTTATAAATATATGGGCTTTATAAAAGTATTAAATATATGAGCGTGGAGTCGGCGAGGAGCTGCACGCGGTGACGAGCACGAGCCGGGCGCACAGTGAGTCGCTGTGAAGCCTGAATTATGGTCTGCGTTAAATCGACGCAGAGCGTACGGCGTAGGTTACGTGGTACACGCACCTCCGCGTAACCTACGGCGTAGCTCTGTGTCGATTTAACGCGTACCATAATTCAGGCTCATTGCTGGTTGGTTTTTTTTTAACTCTGAGCTTTGTTGGTTTGTTTGCTGGTTGTTTTTTTTTTTTTTAACTCTGAGCTTTGTTGGTTTGTTTGCTGGTGTTTTTTTTCTCTCTGTGATTTTTGAGTTATTTGTGAAGAAGTTCTGAGTTCTCTGTGAGGAAGGTTTTTTGTTCCCTGTGGGAGTTTTTCTGTGTTTTTCTATTAAACTACGCCTTGTTTTGGCTAAAGTTTAACCCGGTTTGGTGTCGTGTGATTGGGTTCAGAGAGAACGACCCGAAACACTCGTGTGCAGACGTGTTAAAGCCACAGATTTGAACAGGACCTTGAAAAAAATAATCTCATATTAAATCGCAATATTGAGGAAAAAAATCGCAATTACATTATTTTCAAAAATGGTTCAGCCCTAGAAAACACACTCATATATACTCTACACACATACATGTACACCAGTGGTTCTTAACCTGGGTTCGATCGAACCCTAGGTTGATCCAGGACCAAACTTGTTAAGGAGCATCAAACTCACTCTTATCTACGCGGAAATTAACGCTAAAATATAAAGCAGGCGTCCCAAAGTGTGATCTATGGTGAAATAGGAAACTGATGATGTGTACGCGAGTAGGCTGTTCCCACTCCACTTCTGCAGCGCAGCTTTAGCCCCGCCCCCTGCAGGCGTCAACAGTACCCGCCGCTTTCAGTGTGAATCCACCAAGCGGCGAGATGCTGGCGTCGGGACGCCCGTGACGCTTTCAGTGTGAACGCAGGGTTAGTGGGCACAGTAATTGAAAGCGTCCTGCTCTGGGATTTCCTACTGGTCCGCTTTGAGGTGAAAAAAAAATCATATTTAATTTTTTACTAAAGAAGGGTTCGGTGAATGAGCATATGAAACTGGTGGGGTTCGGTGCCTCCAACAAGGTTAAGAACCACTGATGTACACACTCCTAACATTCCTCCCCCCCCAGAACAAGCTCCACCCCCGTGAGTGGAACCGGGACGTCCAGTTCAGAGGACGAGTTAGAGTCCAGATGAAGACGGAGGACGGAGAGTTCTGTCAGGACAAGTTCAGCTGCAGTAAGTATTTACCCCCCCCCCATACCGGTGACCCCCCCACCTACAGGTAACCATGGTAACCAGGTAACCCCCCAGTTAGAGTCCAGATGAAGACGGAGGACGGAGAGTTCTGCCAGGACAAGTTCAGCTGCAGTAAGTATTTACCCCCCCCTACAGGTGACCATGGTAACCAGGTAACCCCCCAGTTAAGGCGGGAATATACTCTACGCAGGTGGCTGCGTACTCTGCGTACGTGTCTGTTCGTCTCCCTGCGTACCTCGCGCTGACCTCGCGTACCACACGACGAGAGCCCGTCATACCGATGTTGACCGATAGGGGGCAGTAAGCAGAGCAACAGTTGGAAAAGCTACTTATATTAAGTAGCAGAAGTAGTAGCAGCAGCAGCGGCAGCAGATTAGGCTGTCACACTGCGTCACACTGCGTATGACAGCCTGGTTCATGAAGTAACTGATTCTATGCAAAATACTATTCCTGAAAAGACTGTCACTCACAGGAGGACGGACTCAAAACCCTGGTTAACAAAGGGAATATTTAATTCCATTAAGTATAAAAACAAACTATATAGAAGATATCTGAAAAATTCAAGTATAGAAAATAAAAATAATTATACCATTTATAGAAATAAACTTACACAAATAATAAGGAAAAGTAAAGCTAATTATTATTGTGAACTCCTACAACTATCCAAGGGTAATTCAAAAAAATCTTGGCAGGTGCTAAACAATGTCCTGAATAGGGGTCAGAAACACACCGTGCTTCCTGATTCTGCTAATAATAACTCCACAAATCTTGCTAATGAATTTAATAGTTATTTTGTTTCTATAGGGGAAACCCTTTCGGGGAAGATTAGTCAACCTCAGGGAATGTCATTTAAGCAATACTTGACAGATAATTATATAAATTCTTTTTTTCTGAAACCAACGGATAAAAATTAAGTCTTAAACATTATAATGGCTATGAAAAGCTCCAATTCGGCAGGTGAGGATGAGATTAATAGTAAAATCCTAAAATCTATTGCAAATATAATTGTCGAGCCTCTAGCCCACTGTCTCAATCTCTCCCTATCTACAGGTATTGTTCCCATAATGACCAAAATAGCTAAAATCATTCCCGTATATAAATCTGGTGACAAAAATGACAGAGAAAATTATCGCCCCATATCAATACTACCAACATTCTCCAAAATACTGGAGAGAGTTGTTTATAATAGACTGAATGACTATCTTAATAAATTAAATATAATTACACCATCTCAGTATGGATTCAGAAAAAAAAAGCACTACCTGTATGGCTGTACTTCATCTCCTCGAAAGGGTAAACGATGCACTAGATAAAGGTGAATATGGCGTTGGTGTGTTTCTGGACCTCTCAAAGGCCTTTGATACCATCGATCATAACATACTGTTAAACAAATTGACCCACTATGGGATCAGAGGCACAGCTCTTAAATGGTTCACTAGTTACCTTTCACAGAGACAGCAATATGTACATATCCATGACAACAAATCTCAATATAGACATATCAAATATGGGGTTCCTCAGGGTTCTATTTTAGGGCCCTTACTCTTTATTATTTATACAAATGATCTGGTCAACTGCTCAAACGTCTTCCAAAAAATCATTTTTGCTGATGATACAAACCTTTTTGTATCGCATAATGACATTCATGAACTCCAAGAGCTCCTTAATGGTGAGCTCTCTAAAGTGGACACTTGGTTTAAAGTAAATAAACTCTCTCTTAATATTAAGAAAACAAATTATATATTATTTTGTTTCAATAAAAAACGAATAAATATGGAAAATTTGGCCTTTCAGATCGTAATAAATGATGAAGAAATTAAGAGAGTAAACTCTACAAAGTTCCTTGGGGTCCTCATTGATGACTGTCTAAATTTTAAATGTCATATAGATTACCTTGTGGAAAAACTATCTAAATATGTCGGTCTGTTTTTCAAACTGAGACACCTGCTTCCACGCTCTCCCCTTCTCACTCTTTACAAAACTTTGTTTGAACCTCATTTAAATTACTGCAATATTATTTGGTGTAATACTTATCCCAGTCATCTAAAAAAATTAGAAGTTTTACAGAAAAAAATTATCCGTGCCATCTCTTGGACTGAATTTAACTCACCTACTCGACATCTGTTTGCCCACTATGGTATTCTTCGCCTCAAAGAATACAACTACTTCCATAATGCATGTACGATATATCAGGTGGTCTCAGGTTTGAATCCCAGATTAACTCAACTCATCCCAATCTCCGTTCCCCAGCACACCCACAAAACTAGACACAAACACCTCATTATAGGGAAAAAACGTAAACTTGTGGGAACAAGTTTGAGTGTTGTGTGTCGGGGACCACAGATTTGGAATGAGCTGAATGACAACCTTAAAAAGTCACAGTCCATCTCCATATTCAAACGGCAATTAAAGAATCAATTATTAAGCTCATATATATAAACGTACACTCCGGGATCACAAAATGTTTCATGTTAAGTGTTTGTAATGTGATATGTTGCATGTAAGTGGTAGTCTAGTAAATGTGCATATTGTTTTGTTGTGTTATGTGTGTATTAAGTGCAAGTGTATGTATGTATTCCTGCCTACTGTATGTATGTTCATTGGCTCCTACCATAAGCTTTTGATAGCTTCTCCAGGAGACCAATTCACATGTGTGTAAGTGAATAAACTAAACTAAACTAAAAAAAAAAAAAAAAAAAAAAAAAAATTAGAAAAACGAACACTTTTACAGGACAATATTGGATGATGTAGGAGATTATAACATCGTGTGAATGTGTATGAATGTGTATGAATGTTTGTGGTGGTCGGAGGGGCCGTTTGGCGCGATATGGCAGCCACGCTCCCGTCAGTCTGCAGGGCAGCTGCGGCTACAGACGGAGCTACCACCGGGGAGAATGTGTGTGAATGAATAATGATCTCTGTAAAGCTCTGGGTGCCTAGAAGGAGCTATATAAAACCACAACATTATTATTATTATTACTCTTTATTAATTTGTATTACTTATTTATATTACTGTTTTACCCCCTCCCCTGTGTGTGTGTGTTTGTGTGTGTGCTGCTGCTACGTGAGTTTCCCCGTTGAGGGAGTAATAAAGGACTATTTTATCTTATCTTATTATTATTGCTTATTATCAAAAATGGATAGTCTGTCCAGACTAATTTATCCAGCATTCTCCTCACCCATCTCAACAAGAATGACGAACAATAAATCCAGTTAATTTTAAGTTCATATGGAGAAGTAGATGTCAATATATAAGAAAGATTGACATGGTAAAAAACTATGATGATGTTGAATGAGATCGATTTCAATATTATGAATGGTGTCTTGAAACTGAAATAGTTACAATCTTTCCTTATAAATAGACATTCTATCTGATTTATTGTTCCTAATATGATTCCAAGTCATTCATTCATTCATTTGCAAGTCATTCAATAGTATTTTTATTGAAAAACAGAGTATTTAAAATAAAATAAGTCCCGTCAATTGACTCCTGGCTCCCGGCTCCGCTTCCTCCCGGCTCCGCTTCCTCCCGGCTCGGCTTCCTCCCGGCTCCGCTTCCTCCCGGCTCGGCGCGTACCTCCGCCGGGGCTCGGGGCTCGGCGGCCGGGGCTCGGTGCTCAGCGGCCGGTGCTCAGCGGCCGGTGCTCAGCGGCCGGTGCTCGGCGGCCGGGGCTCGGCGGCCGGGGCTCGGCGGCCGGGGCTCGGTGCTCAGCGGCCGGTGCTCAGCGGCCGGGGCTCGGCGGCCGGGGCTCCGGCATATTTTACCGGACAAAGTCCGGCAATTACCGGACAACGGAAACCCTGAGGGGAACCTGCATGGGGAACTTTCTCCAGGGAGAGCAGCAGTGCCAGCCGGGATCAGACCGGGAACAGCGATACTAGCGGCCAGAGCGAGAACTGCAGGTCGCGTACGCGTTCAGTGTCTTTTTGAGAACGTGCACGTCGACGCGTCAAACGTACGCAGGATACGCAGGATACGCGAGACGTGACGTCACACCTATCCTGCGTCTCGCGTACGCGTTCTGAACTGCAAGTATATACGGCCCTTAAAGGTTAACCAGGTCCCCCCAGATAACCAGGTCCCCCCAGATAACCAGGTCCCCCCAGATAACCAGGTCCCCCCAGATAACCAGGTCCCCCCAGATAACCAGGTCCCCCCCCCAGATAACCAGGTCCCCCCAGATAACCAGGTCCCCCCCCCAGATAACCAGGTCCCCCCCCCCAGATAACCAGGTCCCCCCCCCAGATAACCAGGTCCCCCCCCCCAGATAACCAGGTCCCCCCCCCAGATAACCAGGTCCCCCCCCCCAGATAACCAGGTCCCCCCCCCAGATAACCAGGTCCCCCCCCCCAGATAACCAGGTCCCCCCCCCAGATAACCAGGTCCCCCCAGATAACCAGGTCCCCCCAGATAACCAGGTCCCCCCCCCAGATAACCAGGTCCCCCCCCCCAGATAACCAGGTCCCCCCCCCCAGATAACCAGGTCCCCCCAGATAACCAGGTCCCCCCAGATAACCAGGTCCCCCCCCCAGATAACCAGGTCCCCCCCCCAGATAACCAGGTCCCCCCAGATAACCAGGTCCCCCCCCCCAGATAACCAGGTCCCCCCCCCCAGATAACCAGGTCCCCCCAGATAACCAGGTCCCCCCAGATAACCAGGTCCCCCCCCCAGATAACCAGGTCCCCCCCCCCAGATAACCAGGTCCCCCCCCCAGATAACCAGGTCCCCCCAGATAACCAGGTCCCCCCAGATAACCAGGTCCCCCCAGATAACCAGGTCCCCCCAGATAACCAGGTCCCCCCCCCAGATAACCAGGTCCCCCCCCCAGATAACCAGGTCCCCCCAGATAACCAGGTCCCCCCAGATAACCAGGTCCCCCCAGATAACCAGGTCCCCCCCCCAGATAACCAGGTCCCCCCAGATAACCAGGTCCCCCCAGATAACCAGGTCCCCCCAGATAACCAGGTCCCCCCAGATAACCAGGTCCCCCCCCCAGATAACCAGGTCCCCCCAGATAACCAGGTCCCCCCCCCAGATAACCAGGTCCCCCCAGATAACCAGGTCCCCCCAGATAACCAGGTCCCCCCAGATAACCAGGTCCCCCCAGATAACCAGGTCCCCCCCCCAGATAACCAGGTCCCCCCCCCAGATAACCAGGTCCCCCCCCCAGATAACCAGGTCCCCCCCCCAGATAACCAGGTCCCCCCAGATAACCAGGTCCCCCCAGATAACCAGGTCCCCCCCCCAGATAACCAGGTCCCCCCCCCAGATAACCAGGTCCCCCCCCCAGATAACCAGGTCCCCCCCCCAGATAACCAGGTCCCCCCCCCAGATAACCAGGTCCCCCCAGATAACCAGGTCCCCCCCCCAGATAACCAGGTCCCCCCAGATAACCAGGTCCCCCCAGATAACCAGGTTTTTCGTGCGTTTTTGCGTGCGTTTTTTCGTGCGTTTTTGCGTGCGTTTTTCGTGCGTTTTTTCGTGCATTTTTGCGTGCGTTTTTCGTGCGTTTTTGCGTGCGTTTTTTCGTGCGTTTTTGCGTGCGTTTTTCGTGCGTTTTTGCGTGCGTTTTTGCGTGCGTTTCGCGTGCGTTTCGCGTGCGTTTTTTCGGGCGTTCGTGCGTTTTTGCGTGCGTTCGTGCGTTTTTGCGTTCGTTTTGCGTGCGTTTTGCGTGCGTTTTTGCATGCGTTTTTTCGTACGTTTTTTCGTGCGTTTTTGCATGCGTTTTTTCGTACGTTTTTTCGTGCGTTTTTGCATGCGTTTTTGCATGCGTTCATTTTGCGTGCGTTTTTTCGGACGTTTTTTCGTGCGATTTTGCATGCGCTTTTGCGTGCGTTCGTGCGTTTTTGCGTGCGTTTTGCGAGCGTTTTTTCGTGCGTTTTTGCGTTTTTTTCGTGCGATTTTTCGTGCGTTTTTGCGTGCGTTCGTGCGTTTTTGCGTTCGTTCGTTTTGCGTGCGTTTTTTCGTACGTTTTTGCGTGCGTTTTTTCGTGCGTTTTTGCGTGCGTTCGTGCGTGCGTTTTTGCGTGCGTTCGTTTTGCGTGCGTTTTGCGTGCGTTTTTTCGTGCGTTTTTGCGTGCGTTTTTGCGTGCGTTCGTTTTGCGTGCGTTTTTCCGTACGTTTTTGCGTGCGTTTTTTTCGTGCGTTTTTGCATGCGTTTTTGCGTGCGTTCGTGCGTGCGTTTTTGCGTGCGTTCGTTTTGCGTGCGTTTTTGCGTGCGTTTTTGCATGCGTTTGTGCTTTTTTGCGTGCATTTTTTCGTGCGTTCGTGCATTTTTTCGTGCGTTTTTTCTTCTGTTTTTGCGTTTTTTCGTGCGTTTTTGGTACGATTTTTCGTGCGATTTTTCTGCCGTTTTTTCGTACGTATTTTCGTACGATTTTTCTGTTTTTTTTTTCCTCAAAATTTCAACTTTTTCCCTCATATCAACCTGGTAACCATGGTTACCAGGTCCCCCCCCCAGATAACCAGGTCCCCCCAGATAACCAGGTCCCCCCAGATAACCAGGTCCCCCCCCCAGATAACCAGGTCCCCCCCCCAGATAACCAGGTCCCCCCAGATAACCAGGTCCCCCCCCCAGATAACCAGGTCCCCCCCCAGATAACCAGGTCCCCCCAGATAACCAGGCCCCCCCCCAGATAACCAGGTCCCCCCAGATAACCAGGTCCCCCCCCCAGATAACCAGGTCCCCCCCCAGATAACCAGGTCCCCCCCCAGATAACCAGGTCCCCCCCCAGATAACCAGGTCCCCCCAGATAACCAGGTCCCCCCCCAGATAACCAGGTCCCCCCAGATAACCAGGTCCCCCCCCCAGATAACCAGGTCCCCCCCCCAGATAACCAGGTCCCCCCAGATAACCAGGTCCCCCCCCCAGATAACCAGGTCCCCCCCCCCAGATAACCAGGTCCCCCCCCCAGATAACCAGGTCCCCCCCCCAGATAACCAGGTCCCCCCCCCAGATAACCAGGTCCCCCCCCCAGATAACCAGGTCCCCCCCCCCAGATAACCAGGTCCCCCCCCCCAGATAACCAGGTCCCCCCAGATAACCAGGTCCCCCCAGATAACCAGGTCCCCCCCCCAGATAACCAGGTCCCCCGCCCAGATAACCAGGTCCCCCCAGATAACCAGGTCCCCCCCCCAGATAACCAGGTCCCCCCCCCAGATAACCAGGTCCCCCCAGATAACCAGGTCCCCCCCCCCAGATAACCAGGTCCCCCCCCCAGATAACCAGGTCCCCCCAGATAACCAGGTCCCCCCCCCAGATAACCAGGTCCCCCCCCCCAGATAACCAGGTCCCCCCCCCAGATAACCAGGTCCCCCCCCCAGATAACCAGGTCCCCCCCCCAGATAACCAGGTCCCCCCCCCAGATAACCAGGTCCCCCCCCCAGATAACCAGGTCCCCCCCCCAGATAACCAGGTCCCCCCCCCAGATAACCAGGTCCCCCCCCCAGATAACCAGGTCCCCCCCCCAGATAACCAGGTCCCCCCAGATAACCAGGTCCCCCCAGATAACCAGGTCCCCCCCCCCAGATAACCAGGTCCCCCCCCCAGATAACCAGGTCGGTTTGCGTGCGTTTTTGCGTGCGTTCGTTTTGCGTGCGTTTTTGCGTACGTTTTTGCGTGCGTGCGTTCGTGCGTTTTTGCGTGCGTTCGTTTTTCGTGCGTTTTTGCGTGCGTTTTTGCGTGCGTTTTTGCGTGCGTTTTTGCGTGCGTTCGTACGTTTTTGCGTGCGTTTTTGCGTGCGTTTTTGCGTGCGTTCGTACGTTTTTGCGTGCGTTTTTGCGTGCGTTTTTGCGTGCGTTTTTGCGTGCGTTCGTACGTTTTTGCGTGCGTTTTTGCGTGCGTTTTTGCGTGCGTTTTTGCGTGCGTTCGTTTTGCATGCGTTTTTGCGTGCGTTTTTTCGTGCGTTTTTGCGTGCGTTTTTTCGTACGTTCGTTTTGCGTGCGTTTTTGCATGCGTTTTTGCGTGCGTTTTTGCGTGCGTTCGTGCGTTTTTGCGTGCGTTTTTTCGGACGTTTTTTCGTGCGTTTTTGCGTGCGTCTTTTTGTGCGTTCGTGCGTTTTTGCGGACGTTTTTTCGGACGATTTTTCGTGCGTTTTTGCGTTTTTTCGTGCGATTTTTCGTGCGTTTTTGCGTGCGTGCGTTTTTCGTGCGTTTTTGCGTGCGTTTTTGCGTGCGTTTTTTCTGACGATTTTTCGTGCGTTTTTTGCGTGCGTTTTTGCGTGCGATTTTTCGTGCGTTTTTGCGTGCGTGCGTTTTTGCGTGCGTTCGTTTTGCGTGCGTTTTTTCGTACGTTTTTTCGTGCGTTTTTGCGTACGTTTTTGCGTGCGTTTTTGCGTGCGTTCGTGCGTTTTTGCGTGCGTTTTTTCTTCTGTTTTTGCGTTTTGTCGTACGTTTTTTCGTGCGATTTTTCGGCCGTTTTCTCGTACGTATTTTCGTACGATTTCTCTTTTTTTCCTCAAAATTTCAACTTTTTTCCTCATATCAATCAGGTAACCATGGTTACCAGGTCCCCCCCCCAGATAACCAGGTCCCCCCCCCAGATAACCAGGTCCCCCCAGATAACCAGGTCCCCCCAGATAACCAGGTCCCCCCCCCAGATAACCAGGTCCCCCCAGATAACCAGGTCCCCCCCCCCAGATAACCAGGTCCCCCCAGATAACCAGGTCCCCCCAGATAACCAGGTCCCCCCCCCCAGATAACCAGGTCCCCCCCCCAGATAACCAGGTCCCCCCCCAGATAACCAGGTCCCCCCAGATAACCAGGTCCCCCCCCCAGATAACCAGGTCCCCCCCCCAGATAACCAGGTCCCCCCAGATAACCAGGTCCCCCCAGATAACCAGGTCCCCCCCCAGATAACCAGGTCCCCCCAGATAACCAGGTCCCCCCCCCAGATAACCAGGTCCCCCCAGATAACCAGGTCCCCCCCCAGATAACCAGGTCCCCCCCCAGATAACCAGGTCCCCCCCCCAGATAACCAGGTCCCCCCCCCAGATAACCAGGTCCCCCCCCAGATAACCAGGTCCCCCCCCCAGATAACCAGGTCCCCCCAGATAACCAGGTCCCCCCAGATAACCAGGTCCCCCCCCCAGATAACCAGGTCCCCCCAGATAACCAGGTCCCCCCAGATAACCAGGTCCCCCCCCCAGATAACCAGGTCCCCCCCCCAGATAACCAGGTCCCCCCCCAAGGTCCCCCCCCCAGATAACCAGGTCCCCCCCCCAGATAACCAGGTCCCCCCCCCAGATAACCAGGTCCCCCCCCAGATAACCAGGTCCCCCCCCCCAGATAACCAGGTCCCCCCAGATAACCAGGTCCCCCCAGATAACCAGGTCCCCCCAGATAACCAGGTCCCCCCCCAGATAACCAGGCCCCCCCAGATAACCAGGTCCCCCCCCCAGATAACCAGGTCCCCCCAGATAACCAGGTCCCCCCCCAGATAACCAGGTCCCCCCCCCAGATAACCAGGTCCCCCCAGATAACCAGGTCCCCCCCCCAGATAACCAGGTCCCCCCCCCAGATAACCAGGTCCCCCCCCCAGATAACCAGGTCCCCCCCCCAGATAACCAGGTCCCCCCAGATAACCAGGTTTTTCGTGCGTTTTTGCGTTCGTTTTTTCATGCGTTTTTCGTGCGTTTTTGTGTGCGTTTTTGCGTGCGTTTTTGTGTGCGTTTTTGCGTGCGTTTTTGTGTGCGTTTTTGCGTGCGTTCGTGCGTTTTTGCGTGCGTTTTTGTGTGCGTTTTTGCGTGCGTTCGTGCATTTTTGCGTGCGTTTTTGCGTGCGTTTCGCGTGCGTTCGTGCGTTTTTGCGTGCGTTTTTGCGTTCGTTTTTTCGTGCGTTTTTGCGTTCGTTTTTTCGTGCGTTTTTGCGTGCGTTTCGCGTGCGTTTTTGTGTGCGTTTTTGCGTGCGTTCGTGCGTGCGTTTTTGCGTGCGTTCGTTTTGCGTGCGTTTTTGCGTGCGTGCGTTTTTGCGTGCGTTCATTTTGCGTGCGTTTTTGCGTGCGTTCGTTTTGCGTGCGTTTTTTCGTGCGTTTTTTCGTACGTTTTTTCGTGCATTTTTGCGTGCGTTTTTGCGTGCGTTTTTGCGTACGTTCGTGCGTGCGTTTTTGCGTGCGTTCGTTTTGCGTGTGTTTTTTCGTACGTTTTTCGTGCGTTTTTTCGTGCGTTCTTGCGTGCGTTTTTTCATACGTTTTTTCGTGCGTTTTTGCGCGCGTTCGTGCGTTTTTGCGTGCGTTTTTTCGGGCGTTCGTGCGTTTTTGCGTGCGTTTGTGCGTTTTTGCGTGCGTTTTTTCGTGCGTTTTTGCGTGCGTTTTTGCGTGCGTTTTTGCGTGCGTTCGTGCGTTTTTTCGTGCGTTTTTGCGTGCGTTTTTGCGTTTTTTCGCGCGTTTTTGCGTGCGTTCGTGCGTTCGTGCGTTTTTGCGTTTTCGTGCGTTTTTGTGTGCGTTCGTTTTGCGTGCGTTTTTTCGTACGTTTTTGCGTGCTTTTTTTCTTCTGTTTTTTCGTGCATTTTTGCGTTTCTTTCTTGCGTTTTTGCGTTTTTCGTACGATTTTTCGTACGATTTTTCGTACGATTTTTCCTTTTTTTTTTAATTAAAATTTCCAAAATTCAAAATTTCAACTTTTTTCCTCATATCAACCAGGTCCCCCCCCCAGATAACCAGGTCCCCCCCCCAGATAACCAGGTCCCCCCAGATAACCAGTTATTCATGCGTTTTTGCGTTCGTTTTTCGTGCGTTTTTGCGTGCGTTCGTGCGTGCGTTTTTGCGTGCGTGCGTTTTGCGTGCGTTCGTTTTTGCGTGCGTTCGTTTTGCGTGCGTTTTTTCGTGCGTTTTTTCGTGCGTGCGTGCGTGCGTGCGTTCGTGCGTGCGTGCGTTCGTTTTGCGTGCGTTTTTTCGTACGTTTTTGCGTACGTTTTTTCGTGCGTTTTTGCGTGCGTTTTGCGTGCGTTTTTGCGTGCGTTCGTGCGTGCGTTTTTGCGTGCGTTTTGCGTGCGTTTTTGCGTGCGTTCGTGCTTTTTTGCGTGCGTTTTTGCGTGCGTTTTTGCGTGCGTTCGTGCATTTTTTCGTGCGTTTTTTCTTCTGTTTTTGCGTTTTTTTCGTGCGTTTTTGCGTGCGTTCGTGCGTGCGTTTTTGCGTGCGTTTTGCGTGCGTTTTTGCGTGCGTTCGTGCTTTTTTGCGTGCGTTCGTGCATTTTTTCGTGCGTTTTTTCTTCTGTTTTTGCGTTTTTTTTCGTGCGTTTTTGCGTGCGTTTTTTCGTGCGTTTTTTCGTGCGCTCGTGCGTGCGTTTTTTCGTACGTTTTTGCGTGCGTTTTTGCGTGCGTTTTTGCGTGCGTTTTTTCGTGCGTTCGTGCGTTTTTGCATTTTTGCGTTTTTGTGTGCGCGTTCGTTTTTGCGTGCGTTTTTGCATGCGTTTTTTCGGGCTTTCGTGCGTTTTTGCGTGCGTTTTTTCGTGCGTTTTTTGCGTGCGTTCGTGCGTTTTTTCGTGCGTTTTTGCGTGCGTTTTTGCGTGCGTTTTTGCGTGCGTTTTCGTGCGTTTTTGTGTGCGTTCGTTTTGCGTGCGTTTTTTTCGTGCGTTTTTTCTCGTTTTTTCGTGCGTTTTTGCGTTTTTCGTACGATTTTTCGTACGATTTTTCGTACGATTTTTCCTTTTTTTTTTAATTAAAATTTCCAAAATTCAAAATTTCAACTTTTTTCCTCATATCAACCAGGTCCCCCCCCCAGATAACCAGGTCCCCCCCCCAGATAACCAGGTCCCCCCAGATAACCAGGTCCCCCCCCCAGATAACCAGGTCCCCCCCCCAGATAACCAGGTCCCCCCCCAGATAACCAGGTCCCCCCCCCAGATAACCAGGTCCCCCCCCCAGATAACCAGGTCCCCCCAGATAACCAGGTCCCCCCCCAGATAACCAGGTCCCCCCCCCAGATAACCAGGTCCCCCCAGATAACCAGGTCCCCCCCCAGATAACCAGGTCCCCCCCCCAGATAACCAGGCCCCCCCAGATAACCAGGTCCCCCCAGATAACCAGGTCCCCCCCCCAGATAACCAGGTCCCCCCCCCAGATAACCAGGTCCCCCCCCCAGATAACCAGGTCCCCCCAGATAACCAGGTCCCCCCCCAGATAACCAGGTCCCCCCCCCAGATAACCAGGTCCCCCCCCCAGATAACCAGGTCCCCCCAGATAACCAGGTCCCCCCCCCAGATAACCAGGCCCCCCCAGATAACCAGGTCCCCCCCCCAGATAACCAGGTCCCCCCAGATAACCAGGTCCCCCCAGATAACCAGGTCCCCCCCCCAGATAACCAGGTCCCCCCCCCAGATAACCAGGTCCCCCCAGATAACCAGGTCCCCCCCCCAGATAACCAGGTCCCCCCCCCCAGATAACCAGGTCCCCCCCCCAGATAACCAGGTCCCCCCCCCAGATAACCAGGTCCCCCCAGATAACCAGGTCCCCCCCCAGATAACCAGGTCCCCCCCCAGATAACCAGGTCCCCCCAGATAACCAGGTCCCCCCAGATAACCAGGTCCCCCCAGATAACCAGGTCCCCCCCCCAGATAACCAGGTCCCCCCCCCAGATAACCAGGTCCCCCCCCCAGATAACCAGGTCCCCCCAGATAACCAGGTCCCCCCCCCAGATAACCAGGTCCCCCCCCCAGATAACCAGGTGCGTTTTTGCGTGCGTTTTTGCGTGCGTTTTTGCGTGCGTTTTTGCGTGCGTTTTTGCGTGCGTTCGTGCGTTTTTGCGTGCGTTTTTGCGTGCGCTTTTGCGTGCGCTTTTGCGTGCGTTTTTGCGTGCGTTTCGCGTGCGTTTTTGCGTGCGTTTTTGCGTGCGTTCGTGCGTTTTTGCGTGCGTTTTTGCGTGCATTTTTTCATGTGTTCGTGCGTTTTTGCGTGCGTTTTTGCGTGCGTTTTTGCGTGCGTTTTTTCATGTGTTCGTGCGTTTTTGCGTGCGTTTTTGCGTGCGTGCGTGCGTTTTTGCGTGCGCTTTTGCGTGCGTTTTTGCGTGCGTTTTTGCGTGCGTTTTTGCGTGCGTTTTTTCATGTGTTCGTGCGTTTTTGCGTGCGTTTTTGCGTGCGTTTTTGCGTGCGCTTTTGCGTGCGCTTTTGCGTGCGTTTCGCGTGCGTTTTTGCGTGCGTTTTTGCGTGCGTTCGTGCGTTTTTGCGTGCATTTTTTCATGTGTTCGTGCGTTTTTGCGTGCGTTTTTGCGTGCGTTCGTGCGTTTTTGCGTGCGTTTTTGCGTGCGTTTTTGCGTGCGTTCGTGCGTTTTTGCGTGCATTTTTGCGTTTTTGCGTGCGTTTTTGCGTGCGTTTTTTCGGGCGTTCGTGCGTTTTTGCGTGCGTTTTTGCGTGCGTTTTTGCGTTTTCGTTCGTTTTTTTCGTGCGTTTTTGTGTGCGTTCGTTTTGCGTGCGTTTTTTCGTACGTTTTTGCGTGCATTTTTTCGTGCGTTTTTTCGTGCGTTTTTTCTTTTTTTTTCGTTTTTTCGTGCGTTTTTGCGTGCGTTTTTTCGGGCGTTCGTGCGTTCTTGCGTGCGTTTTTGCGTGCGTTTTTGCGTGCGTTTTCGTGCGTTTTTTTCGTGCGTTTTTGTGTGCGTTCGTTTTGCGTGCGTTTTTTCGTACGTTTTTGCGTGCATTTTTTCGTGCGTTTTTTCGTGCGTTTTTTCTCGTTTTTTCGTGCGTTTTTGCGTTTTTCGTACGATTTTTCGTACGATTTTTCGTACGATTTTTCCTTTTTTTTTTAATTAAAATTTCCAAAATTCAAAATTTCAACTTTTTTCCTCATATCAACCAGGTCCCCCCCCCAGATAACCAGGTCCCCCCCCCAGATAACCAGGTCCCCCCAGATAACCAGGTCCCCCCCCCAGATAACCAGGTCCCCCCCCCAGATAACCAGGTCCCCCCCCAGATAACCAGGTCCCCCCCCCAGATAACCAGGTCCCCCCCCCAGATAACCAGGTCCCCCCAGATAACCAGGTCCCCCCCCAGATAACCAGGTCCCCCCCCCAGATAACCAGGTCCCCCCAGATAACCAGGTCCCCCCCCCAGATAACCAGGTCCCCCCCCCAGATAACCAGGTCCCCCCCCAGATAACCAGGTCCCCCCCCCAGATAACCAGGCCCCCCCAGATAACCAGGTCCCCCCAGATAACCAGGTCCCCCCCCCAGATAACCAGGTCCCCCCCCCAGATAACCAGGTCCCCCCCCCAGATAACCAGGTCCCCCCAGATAACCAGGTCCCCCCCCAGATAACCAGGTCCCCCCCCCAGATAACCAGGTCCCCCCCCCAGATAACCAGGTCCCCCCAGATAACCAGGTCCCCCCCCAGATAACCAGGTCCCCCCCCCAGATAACCAGGTCCCCCCAGATAACCAGGTCCCCCCAGATAACCAGGTCCCCCCCCCAGATAACCAGGTCCCCCCCCCAGATAACCAGGTCCCCCCAGATAACCAGGTCCCCCCCCCAGATAACCAGGTCCCCCCCCCCAGATAACCAGGTCCCCCCCCCAGATAACCAGGTCCCCCCCCCAGATAACCAGGTCCCCCCCCAGATAACCAGGTCCCCCCCCCAGATAACCAGGTCCCCCCAGATAACCAGGTCCCCCCCCCAGATAACCAGGTCCCCCCCCCCAGATAACCAGGTCCCCCCCCCAGATAACCAGGTCCCCCCCCCAGATAACCAGGTCCCCCCCCAGATAACCAGGTCCCCCCCCAGATAACCAGGTCCCCCCAGATAACCAGGTCCCCCCAGATAACCAGGTCCCCCCAGATAACCAGGTCCCCCCCCCAGATAACCAGGTCCCCCCCCCAGATAACCAGGTCCCCCCCCCAGATAACCAGGTCCCCCCAGATAACCAGGTCCCCCCCCCAGATAACCAGGTCCCCCCCCCAGATAACCAGGTGCGTTTTTGCGTGCGTTTTTGCGTGCGTTTTTGCGTGCGTTTTTGCGTGCGTTTTTGCGTGCGTTCGTGCGTTTTTGCGTGCGTTTTTGCGTGCGCTTTTGCGTGCGCTTTTGCGTGCGTTTTTGCGTGCGTTTCGCGTGCGTTTTTGCGTGCGTTTTTGCGTGCGTTCGTGCGTTTTTGCGTGCGTTTTTGCGTGCATTTTTTCATGTGTTCGTGCGTTTTTGCGTGCGTTTTTGCGTGCGTTTTTGCGTGCGTTTTTTCATGTGTTCGTGCGTTTTTGCGTGCGTTTTTGCGTGCGTGCGTGCGTTTTTGCGTGCGCTTTTGCGTGCGTTTTTGCGTGCGTTTTTGCGTGCGTTTTTGCGTGCGTTTTTTCATGTGTTCGTGCGTTTTTGCGTGCGTTTTTGCGTGCGTTTTTGCGTGCGCTTTTGCGTGCGCTTTTGCGTGCGTTTCGCGTGCGTTTTTGCGTGCGTTTTTGCGTGCGTTCGTGCGTTTTTGCGTGCATTTTTTCATGTGTTCGTGCGTTTTTGCGTGCGTTTTTGCGTGCGTTCGTGCGTTTTTGCGTGCGTTTTTGCGTGCGTTTTTGCGTGCGTTCGTGCGTTTTTGCGTGCATTTTTGCGTTTTTGCGTGCGTTTTTGCGTGCGTTTTTTCGGGCGTTCGTGCGTTTTTGCGTGCGTTTTTGCGTGCGTTTTTGCGTTTTCGTTCGTTTTTTTCGTGCGTTTTTGTGTGCGTTCGTTTTGCGTGCGTTTTTTCGTACGTTTTTGCGTGCATTTTTTCGTGCGTTTTTTCGTGCGTTTTTTCTTTTTTTTTCGTTTTTTCGTGCGTTTTTGCGTGCGTTTTTTCGGGCGTTCGTGCGTTCTTGCGTGCGTTTTTGCGTGCGTTTTTGCGTGCGTTTTCGTGCGTTTTTTTCGTGCGTTTTTGTGTGCGTTCGTTTTGCGTGCGTTTTTTCGTACGTTTTTGCGTGCATTTTTTCGTGCGTTTTTTCGTGCGTTTTTTCTTTTTTTTTCGTTTTTTCGTGCGTTTTTGCGTGCGTTTTTGCCTGCGTTTTTTCGGGCGTTCGTGCGTTTTTGCGTGCGTTCGTGCGTTTTTGCGTGCGTTTTTGCGTTTTCGTGCGTTTTTTTCGTGCGTTTTTGTGTGCGTTCGTTTTGCGTGCGTTTTTTCGTACGTTTTTGCGTGCATTTTTTCGTGCGTTTTTTCTTCTGTTTTTGCGTTTTTTTTCGTGCGTTTTTGCGTGCGTTTTTTCGTGCGTTTTTTCGTGCGCTCGTGCGTGCGTTTTTTCGTACGTTTTTGCGTGCGTTTTTGCGTGCGTTTTTGCGTGCGTTTTTGCGTGCGTTTTTTCGTGCGTTCGTGCGTTTTTGCATTTTTGCGTTTTTGTGTGCGTTCGTTTTTGCGTGCGTTTTTGCATGCGTTTTTTCGGGCTTTCGTGCGTTTTTGCGTGCGTTTTTTCGTGCGTTTTTTGCGTGCGTTCGTGCGTTTTTTCGTGCGTTTTTGCGTGCGTTTTTGCGTGCGTTTTTGCGTGCGTTTTCGTGCGTTTTTGTGTGCGTTCGTTTTGCGTGCGTTTTTTTCGTGCGTTTTTTCTCGTTTTTTCGTGCGTTTTTGCGTTTTTCGTACGATTTTTCGTACGATTTTTCGTACGATTTTTCCTTTTTTTTTTAATTAAAATTTCCAAAATTCAAAATTTCAACTTTTTTCCTCATATCAACCAGGTCCCCCCCCCAGATAACCAGGTCCCCCCCCCAGATAACCAGGTCCCCCCAGATAACCAGGTCCCCCCCCCCAGATAACCAGGTCCCCCCAGATAACCAGGTCCCCCCCCCAGATAACCAGGTCCCCCCCCCAGATAACCAGGTCCCCCCCCAGATAACCAGGTCCCCCCCCAGATAACCAGGTCCCCCCCCAGATAACCAGGTCCCCCCCCCAGATAACCAGGTCCCCCCCCCAGATAACCAGGTCCCCCCCCCAGATAACCAGGTCCCCCCCCCAGATAACCAGGTCCCCCCCCCAGATAACCAGGTCCCCCCCCCCCAGATAACCAGGTCCCCCCCCCCCCAGATAACCAGGTCCCCCCCCCAGATAACCAGGTCCCCCCCCCAGATAACCAGGTCCCCCCAGATAACCAGGTCCCCCCCCCAGATAACCAGGTCCCCCCCCCAGATAACCAGGTCCCCCCCCAGATAACCAGGTCCCCCCAGATAACCAGGTCCCCCCCCAGATAACCAGGTCCCCCCAGATAACCAGGTCCCCCCCCCAGATAACCAGGTCCCCCCAGATAACCAGGTCCCCCCCCCAGATAACCAGGTCCCCCCAGATAACCAGGTCCCCCCCCCAGATAACCAGGTCCCCCCCCCAGATAACCAGGTCCCCCCCCCCAGATAACCAGGTCCCCCCAGATAACCAGGTCCCCCCAGATAACCAGGTCCCCCCCCCAGATAACCAGGTCCCCCCAGATAACCAGGTCCCCCCAGATAACCAGGTCCCCCCCCCAGATAACCAGGTCCCCCCCCAGATAACCAGGTCCCCCCCCCAGATAACCAGGTCCCCCCCCAGATAACCAGGTCCCCCCCCCAGATAACCAGGTCCCCCCCCAGATAACCAGGTCCCCCCCCCAGATAACCAGGTCCCCCCAGATAACCAGGTCCCCCCCCAGATAACCAGGTCCCCCCCCCAGATAACCAGGTCCCCCCCCAGATAACCAGGTCCCCCCAGATAACCAGGTTTTTCGTGTGTTTTTGCGTGCGTTCGTGCGTTTTTGCGTGCGTTTTTGCGTGCGTTTTTGCGTGCGTTTTTGCGTGCGTTCGTGCGTTTTTGCGTGCGTTTTTGCGTGCGTTTTTGCGTGCGTTTTTGCGTGCGTTTTTGCGTGCGTTCGTGCGTTTTTGCGTGCGTTTTTGCGTGCGTTTTTGCGTGCGTTCGTGCGTTTTTGCGTGCGTTTTTGCGTGCGTTTTTGCGTGCGTTCGTGCGTTTTTGCGTGCATTTTTGCGTGCGTTTTTGCGTGCGTTTCGCGTGCATTTTTGCGTGCGTTTTTGCGTGCGTTCGTGCGTTTTTGCGTGCGTTTTTGCGTGCGTTTTTGCGTGCGTTTTTGCGTGCGCTTTTGCGTGCGCTTTTTCATGCGTTCGTGCGTTTTTGCGTGCGTTTTTGTGTGCGTTCGTGCGTTTTTGCGTGCGTTTTTTCATGCGTTCGTGCGTTTTTGCGTGCGTTTTTGCGTGCGTTTTTTTCATGCGTTCGTGCGTTTTTGCGTGCGTTTCTGCGTGCGTTCGTGCGTTTTTGCGTGCGTTTTTGCGTGCGCTTTTGCGTGCGTTTTTGCCTGCATTTTTGCGTGCGTTTTTGCGTGCGTTCCTGCTTTTTTGCATGCGTTTTTGCGTGCGTTCGTGCATTTTTCCGTGCGTTTTTTTCGTGCGTTTTTGCGTTTTTGCGTGCGTTTTTGCGTGCGTTTTTTGAGTGCGTTTTTGCGTGCGTTCGTGTGTTTTTTGCGTGCGTTTTTGCGTGCGCTTTTGCGTGCGTTTTTGCGTGCGTTTTGCGTGCATTTTTGCGTGCGTTTTTGCGTGCGTTCGTGCATTTTTCCGTGCGTTTTTTCTTCTGTTTTTGCGTTTTTTCGTACGATTTTTCTTTTTTTTTTCCTCAAAATTTCTACTTTTTTCCTCACATCAACCAGGTAACCATGGTTACCAGGTCCCCCCAGATAACCAGGTCCCCCCCCAGATAACCAGGTCCCCCCAGATAACCAGGTCCCCCCCCCAGATAACCAGGTCCCCCCAGATAACCAGGTCCCCCCCCCAGATAACCAGGTCCCCCCCCCAGATAACCAGGTCCCCCCCCCCAGATAACCAGGTCCCCCCCCCCAGATAACCAGGTCCCCCCCCCAGATAACCAGGTCCCCCCAGATAACCAGGTCCCCCCCCAGATAACCAGGTCCCCCCAGATAACCAGGTCCCCCCCCCAGATAACCAGGTCCCCCCAGATAACCAGGTCCCCCCCCAGATAACCAGGTCCCCCCCCCCAGATAACCAGGTCCCCCCCCCCAGATAACCAGGTCCCCCCCCAGATAACCAGGTCCCCCCCCCAGATAACCAGGTCCCCCCCCCCAGATAACCAGGTCCCCCCCCCAGATAACCAGGTCCCCCCCCCCAGATAACCAGGCCCCCCCCCCAGATAACCAGGTCCCCCCAGATAACCAGGTCCCCCCCCCAGATAACCAGGCCCCCCCCCAGATAACCAGGTCCCCCCAGATAACCAGGTCCCCCCAGATAACCAGGTCCCCCCCCCAGATAACCAGGTCCCCCCAGATAACCAGGTCCCCCCCCCAGATAACCAGGTCCCCCCCCCAGATAACCAGGCGATTTTTCGTGCGTTTTTGCGTGCGTTTTTTCGTGCGTTTTTGCGTGCGTTTTTGCGTGCGTTTTTGCGTGCGTTTTTGCGTGCGTTCGTGCGTTTTTGCGTGCGTTTTTGCGTGCGTTTTTGCGTGCGTTCGTGCGTTTTTGCGTGCGTTTTTGCGTGCGTTTTTGCGTGCGTTCGTGCGTTTTTGCGTGCATTTTTGCGTGCGTTTTTGCGTGCGTTTCGCGTGCATTTTTGCGTGCGTTTTTGCGTGCGTTCGTGCGTTTTTGCGTGCGTTTTTGCGTGCGTTTTTGCGTGCGTTTTTGCGTGCGCTTTTGCGTGCGCTTTTTCATGCGTTCGTGCGTTTTTGCGTGCGTTTTTGTGTGCGTTCGTGCGTTTTTGCGTGCGTTTTTTCATGCGTTCGTGCGTTTTTGCGTGCGTTTTTGCGTGCGTTTTTTCATGCGTTCGTGCGTTTTTGCGTGCGTTTCTGCGTGCGTTCGTGCGTTTTTGCGTGCGTTTTTGCGTGCGCTTTTGCGTGCGTTTTTGCCTGCATTTTTGCGTGCGTTTTTGCGTGCGTTCCTGCTTTTTTGCATGCGTTTTTGCGTGCGTTCGTGCATTTTTCCGTGCGTTTTTTTCGTGCGTTTTTGCGTTTTTGCGTGCGTTTTTGCGTGCGTTTTTTGAGTGCGTTTTTGCGTGCGTTCGTGTGTTTTTGCGTGCGTTTTTGCGTGCGCTTTTGCGTGCGTTTTTGCGTGCGTTTTGCGTGCATTTTTGCGTGCGTTTTTGCGTGCGTTCGTGCATTTTTCCGTGCGTTTTTTCTTCTGTTTTTGCGTTTTTTCGTACGTATTTTCGTACGATTTTTCTTTTTTTTTTCCTCAAAATTTCTACTTTTTTCCTCACATCAACCAGGTAACCATGGTTACCAGGTCCCCCCAGATAACCAGGTCCCCCCAGATAACCAGGTCCCCCCAGATAACCAGGTCCCCCCAGATAACCAGGTCCCCCCAGATAACCAGGTCCCCCCCCCAGATAACCAGGTCCCCCCCCCCAGATAACCAGGTCCCCCCCCCCAGATTACCAGGTCCCCCCAGATAACCAGGTCCCCCCCCCAGATAACCAGGTCCCCCCCAGATAACCAGGTCCCCCCAGATAACCAGGTCCCCCCCCCCAGATAACCAGGTCCCCCCAGATAACCAGGTCCCCCCCCCAGATAACCAGGTCCCCCCAGATAACCAGGTCCCCCCAGATAACCAGGTCCCCCCCCCAGATAACCAGGTCCCCCCCAGATAACCAGGTCCCCCCCCAGATAACCAGGTCCCCCCAGATAACCAGGTCCCCCCCCAGATAACCAGGTCCCCCCAGATAACCAGGT
The DNA here is from genome assembly GCF_033807715.1 of Cololabis saira. Classification (NCBI taxonomy): domain Eukaryota; kingdom Metazoa; phylum Chordata; class Actinopteri; order Beloniformes; family Belonidae; genus Cololabis; species Cololabis saira. The sequence continues at coordinate 1,127,428 of NC_084595.1, read as the reverse complement.
CCCCCCAGATAACCAGGTCCCCCCCCCCAGATAACCAGGTCCCCCCCCAGATAACCAGGTCCCCCCAGATAACCAGGTCCCCCCCCAGATAACCAGGTCCCCCCAGATAACCAGGTCCCCCCCCCCAGATAACCAGGTCCCCCCCCCAGATAACCAGGTCCCCCCAGATAACCAGGTCCCCCCAGATAACCAGGTCCCCCCCCCAGATAACCAGGTCCCCCCCCCAGATAACCAGGTCCCCCCCCCAGATAACCAGGTCCCCCCAGATAACCAGGTCCCCCCAGATAACCAGGTCCCCCCCCCAGATAACCAGGTCCCCCCAGATAACCAGGTCCCCCCCCCAGATAACCAGGTCCCCCCCCAGATAACCAGGTCCCCCCCCCAGATAACCAGGTCCCCCCCCCAGATAACCAGGTCCCCCCCCCAGATAACCAGGTCCCCCCCCCCAGATAACCAGGTCCCCCCAGATAACCAGGTCCCCCCAGATAACCAGGTCCCCCCCAGATAACCAGGTCCCCCCAGATAACCAGGTCCCCCCCCCAGATAACCAGGTCCCCCCCCCAGATAACCAGGTCCCCCCCCAGATAACCAGGTCCCCCCCCAGATAACCAGGTCCCCCCAGATAACCAGGTCCCCCCCCAGATAACCAGGTCCCCCCAGATAACCAGGTCCCCCCCCCAGATAACCAGGTCCCCCCCCAGATAACCAGGTCCCCCCAGATAACCAGGTCCCCCCCCCAGATAACCAGGTCCCCCCCCCAGATAACCAGGTCCCCCCCCCAGATAACCAGGTCCCCCCCCAGATAACCAGGTCCCCCCAGATAACCAGGTTTTTCGTGTGTTTTTGCGTGCGTTCGTGCGTTTTTGCGTGCGTTTTTGCGTGCGTTTTTGCGTGCGTTTTTGCGTGCGTTCGTGCGTTTTTGCGTGCGTTTTTGCGTGCGTTTTTGCGTGCGTTTTTGCGTGCGTTTTTGCGTGCGTTTTTGCGTGCGTTCGTGCGTTTTTGCGTGCGTTTTTGCGTGCGTTTTTGCGTGCGTTCGTGCGTTTTTGCGTGCGTTTTTGCGTGCGTTTTTGCGTGCGTTCGTGCGTTTTTGCGTGCATTTTTGCGTGCGTTTTTGCGTGCGTTTCGCGTGCATTTTTGCGTGCGTTTTTGCGTGCGTTCGTGCGTTTTTGCGTGCGTTTTTGCGTGCGTTTTTGCGTGCGTTTTTGCGTGCGCTTTTGCGTGCGCTTTTTCATGCGTTCGTGCGTTTTTGCGTGCGTTTTTGTGTGCGTTCGTGCGTTTTTGCGTGCGTTTTTTCATGCGTTCGTGCGTTTTTGCGTGCGTTTTTGCGTGCGTTTTTTCATGCGTTCGTGCGTTTTTGCGTGCGTTTCTGCGTGCGTTCGTGCGTTTTTGCGTGCGTTTTTGCGTGCGCTTTTGCGTGCGTTTTTGCCTGCATTTTTGCGTGCGTTTTTGCGTGCGTTCCTGCTTTTTTGCATGCGTTTTTGCGTGCGTTCGTGCATTTTTCCGTGCGTTTTTTTCGTGCGTTTTTGCGTTTTTGCGTGCGTTTTTGCGTGCGTTTTTTGAGTGCGTTTTTGCGTGCGTTCGTGTGTTTTTGCGTGCGTTTTTGCGTGCGCTTTTGCGTGCGTTTTTGCGTGCGTTTTGCGTGCATTTTTGCGTGCGTTTTTGCGTGCGTTCGTGCATTTTTCCGTGCGTTTTTTCTTCTGTTTTTGCGTTTTTTCGTACGTATTTTCGTACGATTTTTCTTTTTTTTTTCCTCAAAATTTCTACTTTTTTCCTCACATCAACCAGGTAACCATGGTTACCAGGTCCCCCCAGATAACCAGGTCCCCCCAGATAACCAGGTCCCCCCAGATAACCAGGTCCCCCCAGATAACCAGGTCCCCCCAGATAACCAGGTCCCCCCCCCAGATAACCAGGTCCCCCCCCCAGATAACCAGGTCCCCCCAGATAACCAGGTCCCCCCCCCAGATAACCAGGTCCCCCCAGATAACCAGGTCCCCCCAGATAACCAGGTCCCCCCAGATAACCAGGTCCCCCCAGATAACCAGGTCCCCCCCCCAGATAACCAGGTCCCCCCAGATAACCAGGTCCCCCCAGATAACCAGGTCCCCCCCCCAGATAACCAGGTCCCCCCAGATAACCAGGTCCCCCCAGATAACCAGGTCCCCCCCCCAGATAACCAGGTCCCCCCCCAGATAACCAGGTCCCCCCAGATAACCAGGTCCCCCCCCCAGATAACCAGGTCCCCCCAGATAACCAGGTCCCCCCCCCAGATAACCAGGTCCCCCCAGATAACCAGGTCCCCCCAGATAACCAGGTCCCCCCAGATAACCAGGTCCCCCCCCAGATAACCAGGTCCCCCCAGATAACCAGGCCCCCCCCCCAGATAACCAGGTCCCCCCAGATAACCAGGTCCCCCCCCCAGATAACCAGGTCCCCCCCCCAGATAACCAGGTCCCCCCCCCAGATAACCAGGTCCCCCCCCAGATAACCAGGTCCCCCCCCCAGATAACCAGGTCCCCCCAGATAACCAGGTCCCCCCCCAGATAACCAGGTCCCCCCCCCAGATAACCAGGTCCCCCCCCAGATAACCAGGTCCCCCCAGATAACCAGGTTTTTCGTGTGTTTTTGCGTGCGTTCGTGCGTTTTTGCGTGCGTTTTTGCGTGCGTTTTTGCGTGCGTTTTTGCGTGCGTTTTTGCGTGCGTTCGTGCGTTTTTGCGTGCGTTTTTGCGTGCGTTTTTGCGTGCGTTCGTGCGTTTTTGCGTGCGTTTTTGCGTGCGTTTTTGCGTGCGTTCGTGCGTTTTTGCGTGCATTTTTGCGTGCGTTTTTGCGTGCGTTTCGCGTGCATTTTTGCGTGCGTTTTTGCGTGCGTTCGTGCGTTTTTGCGTGCGTTTTTGCGTGCGTTTTTGCGTGCGTTTTTGCGTGCGCTTTTGCGTGCGCTTTTTCATGCGTTCGTGCGTTTTTGCGTGCGTTTTTGTGTGCGTTCGTGCGTTTTTGCGTGCGTTTTTTCATGCGTTCGTGCGTTTTTGCGTGCGTTTTTGCGTGCGTTTTTTCATGCGTTCGTGCGTTTTTGCGTGCGTTTCTGCGTGCGTTCGTGCGTTTTTGCGTGCGTTTTTGCGTGCGCTTTTGCGTGCGTTTTTGCCTGCATTTTTGCGTGCGTTTTTGCGTGCGTTCCTGCTTTTTTGCATGCGTTTTTGCGTGCGTTCGTGCATTTTTCCGTGCGTTTTTTTCGTGCGTTTTTGCGTTTTTGCGTGCGTTTTTGCGTGCGTTTTTTGAGTGCGTTTTTGCGTGCGTTCGTGTGTTTTTGCGTGCGTTTTTGCGTGCGCTTTTGCGTGCGTTTTTGCGTGCGTTTTGCGTGCATTTTTGCGTGCGTTTTTGCGTGCGTTCGTGCATTTTTCCGTGCGTTTTTTCTTCTGTTTTTGCGTTTTTTCGTACGTATTTTCGTACGATTTTTCTTTTTTTTTTCCTCAAAATTTCTACTTTTTTCCTCACATCAACCAGGTAACCATGGTTACCAGGTCCCCCCAGATAACCAGGTCCCCCCAGATAACCAGGTCCCCCCAGATAACCAGGTCCCCCCCCCAGATAACCAGGTCCCCCCCCAGATAACCAGGTCCCCCCCCCCAGATAACCAGGTCCCCCCAGATAACCAGGTCCCCCCAGATAACCAGGTCCCCCCCCCAGATAACCAGGTCCCCCCCCCCAGATAACCAGGTCCCCCCAGATAACCAGGTCCCCCCCCCAGATAACCAGGTCCCCCCAGATAACCAGGTCCCCCCCCCAGATAACCAGGTCCCCCCCCCAGATAACCAGGTCCCCCCCCCAGATAACCAGGTCCCCCCCCCAGATAACCAGGTCCCCCCCCCAGATAACCAGGTCCCCCCAGATAACCAGGTCCCCCCCCAGATAACCAGGTCCCCCCAGATAACCAGGTCCCCCCCCCAGATAACCAGGTCCCCCCAGATAACCAGGTCCCCCCCCAGATAACCAGGTCCCCCCCCCAGATAACCAGGTCCCCCCCCCAGATAACCAGGTCCCCCCCCAGATAACCAGGTCCCCCCCCCAGATAACCAGGTCCCCCCCCCAGATAACCAGGTCCCCCCAGATAACCAGGTCCCCCCCCCCAGATAACCAGGTCCCCCCAGATAACCAGGTCCCCCCAGATAACCAGGTCCCCCCCCCAGATAACCAGGTCCCCCCAGATAACCAGGTCCCCCCCCAGATAACCAGGCGATTTTTCGTGCGTTTTTGCGTGCGTTTTTTCGTGCGTTTTTGCGTGCGTTTTTTCGTGCGTTTTTGCGTGCGTTTTTTCGTGCGTTTTTGCGTGCGTTCGTGCGTTTTTGCGTACGTTTTTGCGTGCGATTTTTCGTGCGTTTTTGCGTGCGTTCGTGTGTTTTTGCGTGCGTTTCGCGTGCGTTTTTTCGTGCGTTTTTTGCGTGCGTCTTTTCGTGCGTTTTTGCGTGCGTTCGTACGAAAAAACGTACGAAAGTACGTTTTTTCGGATGTTTTTTCGTGCGTTTTTGCATTTTTTTCATGCGTTTTTTCGTACGATTTTTCGTGCGTTTTTGCGTGTGTTCGTGCGTTTTTGCGTGCGTGCATTTTTGCGTGCGTTTTTTTCGTGCGTTTTTCGTGCGTTTTTGCGTTTTTTCGTGCGTTTTTTCGTGCGTTTTTGTGTACGTTCGTGTGTGCGTTTTTGCGTGCGTTTTGCGTGCGTTTTTGCGTGCGTTTTTTCGTGCGTTTTTGCGTGCGTTTTTGCGTGCGTTTTGGCGTGCGTTTTTGCGTGCGTTTTTTCGTGCGTTTTTGCGTGCGTTTTTGCGTTTTTTCGTGCGTTTTTTCGTGCGTTTTTGCGTGCGTTCGTGCGTTTTTGCGTGCGTCTTTTCGGGCGTTTTTGCGTGCGTTTTTGCGTGCGTTCGTGCGTTTTTGCGTGCGTTCGTGCGTTTTTGCGTGCGTTTTTTCGGGCGTTCGTGCGTTTTTGCATGCGTTTTTGCGTGCGTTTTTTCGTGCGTTTTTGCGTTTTCGTGCGTTTTCGTGCGTTTTTATGTGCGTTCGTTTTGCGTGCGTTTTTTCGTACGTTTTTGCGTGCGTTTTTTCTTTTTTTTTCGTTTTTTCTTGCGTTTTTGCATTTTTCGTACGATTTTTCGTACGATTTTTCGTACGTATTTTCGTACGATTTTTCCTCTTTTTTTAAATTAAAATGTCCACTTTTTTTCCTCAAAATTTCAACTTTTTTCCTCATATCAACCAGGTAACCATGGTTACCAGGTCCCCCCAGATAACCAGGTCCCCCCAGATAACCAGGTCCCCCCAGATAACCAGGTCCCCCCCCCAGATAACCAGGTCCCCCCAGATAACCAGGTCCCCCCAGATAACCAGGTCCCCCCCCCCAGATAACCAGGTCCCCCCCCCAGATAACCAGGTCCCCCCCCAGATAACCAGGTCCCCCCAGATAACCAGGTCCCCCCCCCCAGATAACCAGGTCCCCCCAGATAACCAGGTCCCCCCAGATAACCAGGTCCCCCCAGATAACCAGGTCCCCCCCAGATTTCGTGCATTTTTGCGTGCGTTTCGCGTGCGTTTTTGCGTGCGTTTTTGCGTGCGTTCGTGCATTTTTGCGTGCGTTTCGCGTGCGTTTTTGCGTGCGTTTTTGCGTGCGTTCGTGCGTTTTTGCATGCGTTTTTGCGTGCGTTTTTTCGTGCGTTTTTGCGTTTTCGTGCGTTTTCGTGCGTTTTTATGTGCGTTCGTTTTGCGTGCGTTTTTTCGTACGTTTTTGCGTGCATTTTTTCGTGCGTTTTTTCGTGCGTTTTTTCTTTTTTTTTCGTTTTTTCTTGCGTTTTTGCATTTTTCGTACGATTTTTCGTACGATTTTTCGTACGTATTTTCGTACGATTTTTCAAAATGTGCGTTTTTGCGTGCGTTCGTGCGTTTTTGCGTGCGTTTTTTCGTGCGTTTTTTCGTGCTTTTTTCTTCTGTTTTTGCGTTTTTTCGTGCGTTCTTGCGTTTTTGGTACGATTTTTCGTACGTATTTTCGTACGATTTTTCCTCTTTTTTTAAATTAAAATTTCCACTTTTTTTCCTCAAAATTTCAACTTTTTTCCTCATATCAACCAGGTAACCATGGTTACCAGGTCCCCCCAGATAACCAGGTCCCCCCAGATAACCAGGTCCCCCCCCCAGATAACCAGGTCCCCCCAGATAACCAGGTCCCCCCAGATAACCAGGTCCCCCCCCCCAGATAACCAGGTCCCCCCCCCAGATAACCAGGTCCCCCCCCAGATAACCAGGTCCCCCCAGATAACCAGGTCCCCCCAGATAACCAGGTCCCCCCCAGATTTCGTGCGTTTTGCGTGCGTTTTTGCGTGCGTTCGTGCATTTTTGCGTGCGTTTCGCGTGCGTTTTTGCGTGCATTTTTGCGTGCGTTTCGCGTGCGTTTTTGCGTGCGTTTTTGCGTGCGTTCGTGCGTTTTTGCGTGCGTTTTTGCGTGCGTTTTTGCGTGCGTTCGTGCGTTTTTGCGTTTTTTTCGTACGATTTTTCGTGCGTTCTTGCGTGCGTGCGTGCGTTTTTGCGTGCGTTCATTTTGCGTGCGTTTTTCCGTACGTTTTTGCATTTTTTCGTGCGTTTTTGCATGCGTTTTTGCGTGCGTTCGTGCGTGCGTTTTTGCGTGCGTTCGTTTTGCGTGCGTTTTGCGTGCGTTTTTGCGTGCGTTCGTTTTGCGTGCGTTTTTGCGTGCGTTTTTGCATGCGTTTTTGCGTGCGTTCGTGCGTGCGTTTTTGCGTGCGTTCGTGCGTGCGTTTTTGCGTGCGTTCGTGCGTGCGTTTTTGCGTGCGTGCATTTTTGCGTGCGTTTTTGCGTGCGTTCGTGCGTTTTTGCGTGCGTTTTTTCGTGCGTTTTTTCGTGCTTTTTTCTTCTGTTTTTGCGTTTTTTCGTGCGTTCTTGCGTTTTTGGTACGATTTTTCGTACGTATTTTCGTACGATTTTTCCTCTTTTTTTAAATTAAAATTTCCACTTTTTTTCCTCAAAATTTCAACTTTTTTCCTCATATCAACCAGGTAACCATGGTTACCAGGTCCCCCCAGATAACCAGGTCCCCCCAGATAACCAGGTCCCCCCCCCAGATAACCAGGTCCCCCCAGATAACCAGGTCCCCCCAGATAACCAGGTCCCCCCCCCCAGATAACCAGGTCCCCCCCCCAGATAACCAGGTCCCCCCCCAGATAACCAGGTCCCCCCAGATAACCAGGTCCCCCCAGATAACCAGGTCCCCCCCAGATTTCGTGCGTTTTGCGTGCGTTTTTGCGTGCGTTCGTGCATTTTTGCGTGCATTTCGCGTGCGTTTTTGCGTGCGTTTTTGCGTGCGTTCGTGCATTTTTGCGTGCGTTTCGCGTGCGTTTTTGCGTGCATTTTTGCGTGCGTTTCGCGTGCGTTTTTGCGTGCGTTTTTGCGTGCGTTCGTGCGTTTTTGCGTGCGTTTTTGCGTGCGTTTTTGCGTGCGTTCGTGCGTTTTTGCGTTTTTTTCGTACGATTTTTCGTGCGTTCTTGCGTGCGTGCGTGCGTTTTTGCGTGCGTTCATTTTGCGTGCGTTTTTCCGTACGTTTTTGCATTTTTTCGTGCGTTTTTGCATGCGTTTTTGCGTGCGTTCGTGCGTGCGTTTTTGCGTGCGTTCGTTTTGCGTGCGTTTTGCGTGCGTTTTTGCGTGCGTTCGTTTTGCGTGCGTTTTTGCGTGCGTTTTTGCATGCGTTTTTGCGTGCGTTCGTGCGTGCGTTTTTGCGTGCGTTCGTGCGTGCGTTTTTGCGTGCGTTCGTGCGTGCGTTTTTGCGTGCGTGCATTTTTGCGTGCGTTTTTGCGTGCGTTCGTGCGTTTTTGCGTGCGTTTTTTCGTGCGTTTTTTCGTGCTTTTTTCTTCTGTTTTTGCGTTTTTTCGTGCGTTCTTGCGTTTTTGGTACGATTTTTCGTACGTATTTTCGTACGATTTTTCCTCTTTTTTTAAATTAAAATTTCCACTTTTTTTCCTCAAAATTTCAACTTTTTTCCTCATATCAACCAGGTAACCATGGTTACCAGGTCCCCCCAGATAACCAGGTCCCCCCAGATAACCAGGTCCCCCCAGATAACCAGGTCCCCCCCCCAGATAACCAGGTCCCCCCAGATAACCAGGTCCCCCCAGATAACCAGGTCCCCCCCCCCAGATAACCAGGCCCCCCCCCCCAGATAACCAGGTCCCCCCCCAGATAACCAGGTCCCCCCAGATAACCAGGTCCCCCCAGATAACCAGGTCCCCCCCAGATTTCGTGCGTTTTGCGTGCGTTTTTGCGTGCGTTCGTGCGTTTTTGCGTGCGTTTTTGCGTGCGTTTTTGCGTGCGTTCGTGCGTTTTTGCGTTTTTTTCGTACGATTTTTCGTGCGTTCTTGCGTGCGTGCGTGCGTTTTTGCGTGCGTTCATTTTGCGTGCGTTTTTCCGTACGTTTTTGCATTTTTTCGTGCGTTTTTGCATGCGTTTTTGCGTGCGTTCGTGCGTGCGTTTTTGCGTGCGTTCGTTTTGCGTGCGTTTTGCGTGCGTTTTTGCGTGCGTTCGTTTTGCGTGCGTTTTTGCGTGCGTTTTTGCATGCGTTTTTGCGTGCGTTCGTGCGTGCGTTTTTGCGTGCGTTCGTGCGTGCGTTTTTGCGTGCGTTCGTGCGTGCGTTTTTGCGTGCGTGCATTTTTGCGTGCGTTTTTGCGTGCGTTCGTGCGTTTTTGCGTGCGTTTTTTCGTGCGTTTTTTCGTGCTTTTTTCTTCTGTTTTTGCGTTTTTTCGTGCGTTCTTGCGTTTTTGGTACGATTTTTCGTACGTATTTTCGTACGATTTTTCCTCTTTTTTTAAATTAAAATTTCCACTTTTTTTCCTCAAAATTTCAACTTTTTTCCTCATATCAACCAGGTAACCATGGTTACCAGGTCCCCCCAGATAACCAGGTCCCCCCAGATAACCAGGTCCCCCCCCCAGATAACCAGGTCCCCCCAGATAACCAGGTCCCCCCAGATAACCAGGTCCCCCCAGATAACCAGGTCCCCCCCCCCAGATAACCAGGTCCCCCCCCCAGATAACCAGGTCCCCCCCCAGATAACCAGGTCCCCCCAGATAACCAGGTCCCCCCCCCCAGATAACCAGGTCCCCCCAGATAACCAGGTCCCCCCAGATAACCAGGTCCCCCCCAGATTTCGTGCGTTTTGCGTGCGTTTTTGCGTGCGTTCGTGCATTTTTGCGTGCGTTTCGCGTGCGTTTTTGCGTGCGTTTTTGCGTGCGTTTTTGCGTGCGTTCGTGCATTTTTGCGTGCGTTTCGCGTGCGTTTTTGCGTGCGTTTTTGCGTGCGTTCGTGCGTTTTTGCGTGCGTTTTTGCGTGCGTTTTTGCGTGCGTTCGTGCGTTTTTGCGTTTTTTTCGTACGATTTTTCGTGCGTTCTTGCGTGCGTGCGTGCGTTTTTGCGTGCGTTCATTTTGCGTGCGTTTTTCCGTACGTTTTTGCATTTTTTCGTGCGTTTTTGCATGCGTTTTTGCGTGCGTTCGTGCGTGCGTTTTTGCGTGCGTTCGTTTTGCGTGCGTTTTGCGTGCGTTTTTGCGTGCGTTCGTTTTGCGTGCGTTTTTGCGTGCGTTTTTGCATGCGTTTTTGCGTGCGTTCGTGCGTGCGTTTTTGCGTGCGTTCGTGCGTGCGTTTTTGCGTGCGTTCGTGCGTGCGTTTTTGCGTGCGTGCATTTTTGCGTGCGTTTTTGCGTGCGTTCGTGCGTTTTTGCGTGCGTTTTTTCGTGCGTTTTTTCGTGCTTTTTTCTTCTGTTTTTGCGTTTTTTCGTGCGTTCTTGCGTTTTTGGTACGATTTTTCGTGCGATTTTTCGGCCGTTTTTTCGTACGTATTTTCGTACGATTTTTTTTTCCTCAAGATTTCAACTTTTTTCCTCATATCAACCAGGTAACCATGGTTACCAGGTCCCCCCCCCAGATAACCAGGTCCCCCCCCCCAGATAACCAGGTCCCCCCCCCCAGATAACCAGGTCCCCCCCCCAGATAACCAGGTCCCCCCAGATAACCAGGTCCCCCCCCCAGATAACCAGGTCCCCCCAGATAACCAGGTCCCCCCCCAGATAACCAGGAGGGGGAGGGGATGACGCTGTTCAGTAGTTGAAAAGGAGGCGGCGCGTGTTTAGCAATTCTTTAATTCTTTCATTCTTTCATTCTTTCATTCTTTCATTCTTTCATTCTTCAAAACATCTACAGGAAGAACTCATTTTTGGTCCGACGAGGAGACGCGTTTTCTGCTACGGCAGATAAAGGAGTTAAACATTAGGAACGCGGTTGAGTCACCTCCCATGATGCACCGGGGCAATGACGCCAATATTAATATAATATATGAATTAATGTATAGTATTACATATATTATTAAAGTATTAATATGATATAATTACATAATATAATTATATAATATATATTAATTAATGTATATTATTACATGTATAGTATTACATATATTATTAATGTATTAATATAATATAATTACATAATATAATTATATAATATATATTAATTAATGTATATTATTACATGTATAGTATTACATATATTATTAATAATAATAATAATAAATAACTTTATTTATCCGTTAGGAACTTCATTTGTGGAAAAGCATCAGCATCAGTGCGTGTACAGATAACATATGCAACAGGACAGTACAGAAACAAACCAAACAATCAATATAAAGCAACATACATTGGGCAATCACAAATACTGCTGCACTTAGATGCTGTAAAACCATAGCATAGATAAAATACGAGAGAAAGAGAGATAAAAAATATAAGTCCCCCGTTAAGTGCGTGATAAATACAATGATTTTATATTAATGTATTAATATAATATAATTACATAATATATATTAATATAAAACATCCATGAATGCACGGACACGGCTGTGACGTCTGCCGTGACGTCACGCCCAGAAAGAGACTTTTCTTTGACTTTTCTGGCCGTTATAAAACATTTTTGACGGATATAAAGTCCATGACTTAAAAATATAGAATACAAAGATTAGTAATGTGCGGTGATTCCAGCTGGAGGTTCCTGTGAACAGTTTTAGAGGACGATCTTTTACTATGGAGGTCTATGGGAAAAAAGGGATTTTCTGTTGCAGTACCGCGGCTGGACACTGGGGGAAACCAGCGCTGCTGAGTGGAGACTGGGGGGCTGGTGCTGATTCTCTGGTTTTGGTTCTGTTTCAGGGAAACTAGTGATGGCCTACGTGGCAGAGATGATTCCTCTGGTTTATCTGGTTCCTCTGGTTCTCTGTTCTGGTTCCTGATTCTCTGGTTCTGTTCTTGTTTCCAGGGAAACTAGTGATGGCCTACGTGGCAGAGATGATTCCTCTGGTTTATCTGGTTCCTCTGGTTCTCTGTTCTGGTTCCTGATTCTCTGGTTCTGTTCTTGTTTCCAGGGAAACTAGTGATGGCCTACGTGGCAGAGATGATTCCCAAACTGAAGACCAGAACCCAGAAGAGCGGAGGAGGAGAGAGCAGCTCCCAGCAGGGGGAGGGAGGGAAGAAGAGCAAGAAGAAGAAGAAGTAGAAGAGGAGGAGAAGGAGAAGAAGGGCATTGTTGGACCGTTTGGAAGGTTCCGGATCTTCACCAGGACTGAGACGATCAGGAGCTGCTGCTCCACGCCGGCTCTACTTCCTGTTTACCTTCCTGCTTCCTCCCTACTTCCTGTTTCCTCCCTGTTTCCTCCCTACTTCCTGTTTCCTCCCTACTTCCTGTTTCCTCCCTACTTCCTGTTTCCTCCCTACTTCCTGTTTCCTCCCCACTTCCTGTTTCCTCCCCGTCTCCTTCATTAAAGCGTCCGTCTGTCACCGTGTCCGTGTTTCTGTGGTTTCTTCTCTGGAACAACCGGGAGGTTTCAGCTCCGTTTCTGGACCTGGACCAGGACCAGGACCAGGACCAGGTCTCCATTTCCACGGAAACGCTGGTGTTTTCCTGCGTTTTGTTCGTTCGTTTACACGAAAAAGAAGCTCAAAGTCTCCAAAAACCATCATTTCTGAAAACTCCGTCCAAAGTGTAGATTTTTCAAACCTCCGTCTTCACGTTTGCTTGTAAACGGAGAGAAACGGACATTTATTCTTCAGAACGTCACATTATTTCTACAGAAACGTCACCAGCGTCATGAGTGACACCTGTGGTTACAATTAGTTTGTAACCGTCAATATTTTCTTGTATTTTACCTGTTTTATATTCTAACGTCACACTTAAAAGTAACTCCACTTCTCTGTCACTCCAAACCAAAGACTCTGGTTCATCTTGGAAGTAACTGGAAGTTACTCGTGTCATTTGTTGATGTTTTTTTCCAGGATTCTGATTGGCTAGCATGACTTTATCTTCTCGTTACACTGCCCCCTGTAGGTTTGGCTGCTCATAGCACCTTAACAGATATTTATGCAGGTTCCTGGAAATGATGGGATTTTTATAAACGTAGAGGGGGAAATATCTGTTTTTGAGAAAAAAGTCAAAATTTTGATAAAAAAGTCGAAATTTTGAGAAAAAAGTCAAAATTTTGATAAAAAAGTCGAGAAAAAAAGTTGAAATTTTGATAGTCAAAATTTTGAGAAAAAAGTCAAAATTTTTAGAAAAAAGTCGAGAAAAAAGTCAAAATTTTGATAAAAAAGTCGAGAAAAAAAAGTTGAAATTTTGATAAAGTAAAAATTTTGAGAAAAAAGTCAAAATTTTGAGAAAAAAAGTTGAAATTTTGAGAAAAAAGTCGAAATTTTGAGAAAAGTCGAGAAAAAAGTCAAAATTTTGAGAAAAAAGTTGAGAAAAAAGTCAAAATTTTGAGAAAAAAAGTTGAAATTTTGATAAAAAAAAGTTGAGAAAAAAGTCAAAATTTTGAGAAAAAAGTTGAGAAAAAAGTCAAAATTTTGAGAAAAAAGTTGAGAAAAAAGTCAAAATATTGAGAAAGAATGTCGAGAAAAAAGAAAAAATGACACTCTTCTCGTTACACTGCCCCCTGTAGGTTTGGCTGCTCATAGCACCTTAACAGTATTTATGCAGGTTCCTGGAAATGATGGGGTTTTTATAAACGTAGAGGGGGAGATATCTGTTTTTGAGAAAAAAGTCAAAATTTTGAGAAAAAAAGTTGAAATTTTGATAAAAAAGTCGAAATTTTGAGAAAAAAGTCGAGAAAAAGGTCAAAATTGTGAGAAAAAAGTCGAGAAAAAAAGTTGAAATTTTGATTAAAAAGTCGAAATTTTGGTCGAATCCTGGACCAGAACCGTTAGGACCCGCGTCGCCTCCCGTCCCTGGAAATATGGAATTGTTACGAAATTGGGAATTAAAAGTTCCGTATTGAACCAAATACAGAACCCAACTTTTTCTGTATTTCACATGATCAACTGACTAACAATAAAGAACAGGATTCATTAAAGTTATTGTTATTTACTGATGTCACTTCATTTGTTTCAGTAAATTCAACTAAAGCTGAAACAAATGTATTAAATATCTTATTTCCCACTACATTCATGAGATATTTCAAACCTTTATTTGTTATAATTTGGTGATTATGACTCAGTTTATGAAAAGCCCAAATAAAAAATCTCAAAAAATGTGAATATTTTATCAAATCAATAAAACAATTCAATCATCAAAATTATAACAAATAAAGGTTTAACATATCTGGTTTTGTAATGAGACTACAGTATGTAATATATTAGTTTCACCTTTAAGTTGAATTATTGAAATAAATACCACCATATTCTAATGTTCCTCCGTCCATCATGGATGTTACACAGAAAATACTTATTAACTAATAATTAACATCATTATTCGCTGTTATCCGCTCAAAACAACTAAAGGAAGAAATATAACTGGGATTTAAGGGTTTGTTTTGGTAAAAACTGATGAAACTACGACATCTGTCCCGGAGAGTTTAGTTCTGACACGAGGAAAAGTTTTATCTACTTGTTGTATTATCAGCTCGTCTTTATATGTTTATTCTTCGTAAATATTTAATTTGATCAAAAACATGGAGGTTCAGTCGCCCCTCGGTCGCCCCCTGGTGGCCGTTTATAAATAACTTTATAATCAAACAAAGATCAAACTTTATCAAAATGCTTGAAGGAACAAATGCATTTGAGAGAAAACAAGGAAAAGAAAAGAAATAAAATGAAAAGGAAAATAAGGAAAGGGGCTAAGGTTTAAAGAATTATATTCAAAATATAATACAAAATTCACAAATGTTCAAAAGTTGTGTTATTGCGTTTCTTTTTGTCATGAGTTTAAGGGCTTTAGAAAAGTGAAGGAATTCGTTATGAAAACACAAAATCCAGGTTTTTATTTTCATAAACTTGGATTTGTGGAATTTACCCAGAATTCTTATTTTATTAATCAGAAAGTTCATTGGTTATTGTTGTCCATTTAAAGTCCAAAAATAAAATCTTTTGGTGAGAAATCCTGCAGAACAAACACCAGTCATGTTTATCCTGCCAAAGATTATTACAATATAAGCATTCAAAACATAAATGATCCCTGGTTTCTAGGGATGTAACAATATATCGTGCCACGAAATTTGGCGATACAAAAACGTCACGATACGTGTCGTGGAGGTGACAACCTGTATCTGATATTGGGTTATTAATATTAATCTATTGTGTTGACTAGAAACGGCCGCGCCTCGACCCGCGGACCAAAATCTTCCTCCGCTCAGAAGAAACTAGTCCCGTTTTGGTCCCGATCACGGGAATCTGGCAGGTTTAAGCTCTGAACTTTTACTGTTAGAGTTAAGCCTTACCTTATTAAATTAAACTTTTACTGATGTAAGGCTGGTGTAGAGTTAAACCTTATTAAATTAAACCTTTACTGATGTAAGGCTGGTGTAGAGTTAAACCTTATTAAATTAAACCTTTACTGATGTAAGGCTGGTGTAGAGTTAAACCTTATTAAATTACTTTACTGATGTAAGGCTGGTGTAGAGTTAAACCTTATTAAATTACTTTACTGATGTAAGGCTGGTGTAGAGTTAAACCTTATTAAATTACTTTACTGATGTAAGGCTGGTGTAGAGTTAAACCTTATTAAATTACTTTACTGATGTAAGGCTGGTGTAGAGTTAAACCTTATTAAATTACTTTACTGATGTAAGGCTGGTGTAGAGTTAAACCTTATTAAATTACTTTACTGATGTAAGGCTGGTGTAGAGTTAAACCTTATTAAATTACTTTACTGATGTAAGGCTGGTGTAGAGTTAAACCTTATTAAATTAAACCTTTACTGATGTAAGGCTGGTGTAGAGTTAAACCTTATTAAATTACTTTACTGATGTAAGGCTGGTGTAGAGTTAAACCTTATTAAATTACTTTACTGATGTAAGGCTGGTGTAGAGTTAAACCTTATTAAATTAAATTAAACCTTTTACTGATGTAAGGCTGGTGTAGAGTTAAACCTTATTAAATTACTTTACTGATGTAAGGCTGGTGTAGAGTTAAACCTTATTAAATTAAACCTTTTACTGATGTAAGGCTGGTGTAGAGTTAAACCTTATTAAATTAAACCTTTTACTGATGTAAGGCTGGTGTAGAGTTAAACCTTATTAAATTAAACCTTTACTGATGTAAGGCTGGTGTAGAGTTAAACCTTATTAAATTAAACCTTTACTGATGTAAGGCTGGTGTAGAGTTAAACCTTATTAAATTAAACCTTTACTGATGTAAGGCTGGTGTAGAGTTAAGCCTTATTAAATTACTTTACTGATGTAAGGCTGGTGTAGAGTTAAACCTTATTAAATTAAACCTTTACTGATGTAAGGCTGGTGTAGAGTTAAGCCTTATTAAATTACTTTACTGATGTAAGGCTGGTGTAGAGTTAAACCTTATTAAATTACTTTACTGATGTAAGGCTGGTGTAGAGTTAAACCTTATTAAATTAAACCTTTACTGATGTAAGGCTGGTGTAGAGTTAAACCTTATTAAATTACTTTACTGATGTAAGGCTGGTGTAGAGTTAAACCTTATTAAATTAAACCTTTACTGATGTAAGGCTGGTGTAGAGTTAAACCTTATTAAATTAAACCTTTACTGATGTAAGGCTGGTGTAGAGTTAAACCTTATTAAATTAAACCTTTACTGATGTAAGGCTGGTGTAGAGTGAAACCTTATTAAATTACTTTACTGATGTAAGGCTGGTGTAGAGTTAAACCTTATTAAATTAAATTAAACCTTTACTGATGTAAGGCTGGTGTAGAGTTAAACCTTATTAAATTAAACTTTTACTGATGTAAGGCTGGTGTAGAGTTAAACCTTATTAAATTACTTTACTGATGTAAGGCTGGTGTAGAGTTAAACCTTATTAAATTACTTTAGTGATGTAAGGCTGGTGTAGAGTTAAACCTTATTAAATTAAACTTTTACTGATGTAAGGCTGGTGTAGAGTTAAACCTTATTAAATTACTTTAGTGATGTAAGGCTGGTGTAGAGTTAAACCTTATTAAATTAAACCTTTACTGATATAAGGCTGGTGTAGAGTTAAACCTTATTAAATTAAACCTTTACTGATGTAAGGCTGGTGTAGAGTTAAACCTTATTAAATTAAACCTTTACTGATGTAAGGCTGGTGTAGAGTTAAACCTTATTAAATTAAACCTTTACTGATGTAAGGCTGGTGTAGAGTTAAACCTTATTAAATTACTTTAGTGATGTAAGGCTGGTGTAGAGTTAAACCTTATTAAATTAAATTAAACCTTTACTGATGTAATGCTGGTGTAGAGTTAAACCTTATTAAATTAAACTTTTACTGATGTAAGGCTGGTGTAGAGTTAAACCTTATTAAATTACTTTAGTGATGTAAGGCTGGTGTAGAGTTAAACCTTATTAAATTAAACTTTTACTGATGTAAGGCTGGTGTAGAGTTAAACCTTATTAAATTACTTTACTGATGTAAGGCTGGTGTAGAGTTAAACCTTATTAAATTACTTTAGTGATGTAAGGCTGGTGTAGAGTTAAACCTTATTAAATTAAACCTTTACTGATGTAAGGCTGGTGTAGAGTTAAACCTTATTAAATTAAACCTTTACTGATGTAAGGCTGGTGTAGAGTTAAACCTTATTAAATTAAACCTTTACTGATGTAAGGCTGGTGTAGAGTTAAACCTTATTAAATTACTTTAGTGATGTAAGGCTGGTGTAGAGTTAAACCTTATTAAATTAAACTTTTAGCTCATGGTTGTGGCCCCCAAGTCACTGCTCCGGAAGGTTGGAGATCTGCTCATCCGGGTGGACGGCTGCACCATCACGCCATCCTCCGAGGTCCGTAATCTGGGCGTCATCTTGGACTCCACCCTCTCCTTCCAGTCACATATCAAGTCGGTCACCAAATCTGCATTCTACCACCTCAGAAACATCGCACGTCTCCGTCCCTCACTCTCTGACTCTGTGGCAGAAACACTCATCCATGTTTTCATCACCTCCCGACTGGATTATTGTAATGGAGTCCTGTCTGGGGTTCCAAGTAAAACCCTGGACAGGCTCCAGTATGTGCAGAATTCAGCTGCCAGGGTTCTCACCCACACCAAGCCCTGGCAGCACATCACCCCCACCCTCATCCACCTCCACTGGCTACCTGTTAAGTTCCGCATTCGGTACAAACTCCTCCTACTCACCTACAAATCCCTTCACACTCTGGCCCCCCAGTACCTGTCCGACCTCCTTCATCACCACACTCCCTCCCGGAACCTGCGGTCTTCAGACGCTGGTCTGCTCTCCATCCCCCGGACCAGACTGAAGACGTTTGGGGACAGAGCCTTCAGTGTTGCTGCCCCCACCCTTTGGAACTCTCTCCCCGCTGTAATCCGTGACTCCCCTTCTCTGGACAGTTTTAAAACACATCTCAAAACCCACCTTTTCACCCTGGCTTTTCCCCATTAGTGCCCCCCCCCCCCTGTTGTTTTGTCCCGATGGTGTTTTGTTTTGTTTTTTCTTCCTTGGTTTTCCTTTTTCAAGGCATCCCTTGAAAAGGCCTATGATCTGTTAAGCGACCTTGGGTTCTTTGAAAGGCGCTATATAAATGCAAGTTATTATTATTATTATTATTTTACTGATGTAAGGCTGGTGTAGAGTTAAACCTTATTAAATTACTTTACTGATGTAAGGCTGGTGTAGAGTTAAACCTTATTAAATTAAACTTTTACTGATGTAAGGCTGGTGTAGAGTTAAACCTTATTAAATTAAACCTTTACTGATGTAAGGCTGGTGTAGAGTTAAACCTTATTAAATTACTTTACTGATGTAAGGCTGGTGTAGAGTTAAACCTTATTAAATTAAACCTTTTTGGGGTGGTGAGTAGGATAAACACGGGGGGAACTTCTGCTGAGTTCCAGTGTACTTTAATGTCCCTCAACAGTGTAGGATTTTAGAACATCAACACAGCACCTAGTGCCGTACTGTGGCGTATCACTCCGCCCAATCTAAAACAGACTAATCACTACAGATAAACTAGTCCCTGATTTACATCAGAATATAAAGAATAGATTTATAAAATAATGAAATAACCTTCTTAACAAAAATAAATCTCCTCTTACACTTATAAGGTGAGCATGAATCAATCTTTTTATGATGTAAAATTGTATGTAATTATTTACTTTTATTTATTTATTTAATTTTAGTTGTTAAATTTCTGGAAAAGAAAAAAGTCAAATCATTCATGAGAGAAACTATTCAGTTACTTATGAAACTGAAGATCATAATACAAACCTGACATTTACTTTTAGTTCAGTTTGTGGAAAATGGTTGGCCTGGCTTTCTCTTTAAAACTTAAACAGTTATAAAGCTTTACAAACTGTAACAATAGGGCAAACTCACAGCATTATTTTGTATTTTGTGTCTTTCAAATAAAAGACCATTTTTTCCAGTCATATGTTCCTCATTCAAGGTTGTTAAAAAATACTGCTATAATATCGTATCGTACCGTAAGGTGAGATTAGTGTATCGTTACACCCCTACTGGTTTCACATTCATCACAAAATACACACTTATTAGTTTCAATACCAACAAATGGCTGGACGGGTTTACACCATTTAAGGTTTTAAAGAGTTCTTTTGCTTTGGGAGTAATTGGAAATGTTAAGTATTTTGTTCGTAACATGGTGATTATATTTATGTTTGGGGTAAAACTGTAAGATTTAATTTCTGTAGGACACCGAGGGGGATGAGATGAAATTAAATGTATTTCTTATTCATTTGTTTGGAATTTTAACCTCGTAAAGTCACAGCCACCAACCAAAAGTTGTGGAAAATGAGGGTTGATAAGAGTAGGATTTAGTTAAAACACCTTTTATCTTTTATCAAATTCAAACCAGATTTGGTGACGGCTTTGGTGATAGATTTAAATTAAATGTATTACGGTTGCAGCAAAAGGTCATATTTAAGGCAAAAGTTCTAATAACAAACCGCCCCGCCCGCTCCTACGTCACGCCGCCTGCAGTTCCCCCCTCGGCCGCTGGGCGTCGCTGCGCCGCGCATGCGCTGTGCTGGAGTCCCCGGTGGTCCCTGTCACCATAGATGTTTATTTCTTTTCAATTTGGTGTTGGAATCTATCTATATTTGTATTTTGCCTTTGTTCTTAATCTTTCATTGTATTTCAAGATTTAAATTAAATAAAAAAAACTGCTGGCGTCGCTGCGCCGCGCATGCGCCGTGCTGAAATCCCCGGATGTCCTGTCTTGTCCTTTTTAAAAAAATGTATTTTCAATTTGGTTTTGGAATCTATCTGTATTTTGCCTTTGATCTTAATCTTTCGTTGTTTTTCAAGATTTAAATAAATAAAAAAATAAATAAAGAAACCGCTGGCGTCGCTGCGCCCGCCGCGCATGCGTCGTGCTGCAGTCCCCGGATGTCCCCGCTGCTAGCTCTCTTAGCTTTCTTTGCTCGCAAATGATTTATATGAAACCATGTCAAAGTTTATTTCTCTTTAAGTTACAATCTTCTGTTTTATAAATAAAAACACAAGAAAAACTGCTTAAGCACTTTTGTCGAAATTCCAACCCCTATGATTATTTTATTTTTATTTTATTATTTTTTTTTTACTTTTTTTATCCTGTTTTCTTGTCCGGTTACCAATTATAAATACTTTTGTTAAGATGTTTACAATGTATCTACAGGTAGAAGAAACATATATAGGTTACGTATCTGCTTATGTGTTGTGAGCTTGTAATGTTTCAGATGTTTCCTCAAAGGAATTTAGTAAATTAAAATGTTAAATAAAGTTAAAAAAAACTCTCTTAGCTCGCGGCTAGCCGCGCATGCGCCGTGCTGCTAGCCCTCCTAGCTCCCCGCTAGCCTCTTCTTAAATTCAAAAGAGATATTTGTGTTGACTGTTCGTTGTGTGAAATGTCCCCTGAAAAACTGGTACACCTGTTTGTCCCTACACTAACACATTCTGGAAAGATGTTTCCCGATTTATTATAGATCAAATTGACTCTGACTTCACTCTGTATTGGAAAGATGTATTGTTTGGTTTCATCAGTAATGAAAGAAACAAATCTAGAGAATCTTTTGTAATCAATTTAACAATTATTCTTGCAAAGTTTCATATTCATAAATCCAAATTCAGTCATTCAAAACCCCCTTTTTTAATTTTTGAGAATGAAACCAAACAATACTTGAGTTCCATCTCTGACTCTAATAACAAAAACTGTTAATTTATGCTCTCTCTTTAATGTGTTTGTTTAAAAATCCCCCTGGCTCCTGTGTTGTTGTACTTTTATGTATTAATGACTGTTTTGTATGTCTGTTTATGTTTTTTGTAATATGAGAACTATTCAATAAAGCTTGTTAAAAAAAAAAAAAAAAAATTGCTCTCCGCTAGCCGCGCATGCGCCGTGCTGCTAGCCTCTTAGCCCCGCTAGCCGCGCATGCGCCGTACCGCTAGCCCCTTAGCTCCCCGCGCATGCGCCGTGCCGCTAGCCTCTTAGCCCCGCTAGCCGCGCATGCGCCGTGCCGCTAGCCCCTTAGCTCCCCGCTAGCGTGTTCTGGTCGCGGATCTTCGTTCCCGGAACTCCCGGATCCCCCGGCGTCGACCAGCGCCCCGAACCCGCGCAGAACCCGCGCAGAGCCGCCGGTCCCGGGACGAGCGGCCGGAGCTGCAGCTGCTGGTGTCGGTGTGGAGCAGTTAGAGCCGGTTGGAGCCGGTTAGAGCCGGTTGGAGCTCCGCTAGCCCCGTTAGCAGTTAGCTCCGTTAGCTCCGTTAGCAGCTAGTGCTAGTTCTGGTTAAGTTCTAGTTTCTAGTACCAGTGATGGAGGACAAGTCCTTCACCAAGGAGCTGGACCAGTGGGTCGAGCAGCTGCACGACTGCAGGCAGCTGGCCGAGACCCAAGTTAGGACGCTCTGCGAGAAGGTGAGAACCTGGACCCGAACCTGGGGGGGGGGGCTAGGACCCGGGAGAGGCTAGGACCTGGGGGGGGGCTAGGACCCGGGAGAGGCTAGGACCTGGGGGGGGGCTAGGACCCTGGAGAGGCTAGGACCTGGGGGGGGGCTAGGACCCTGGAGAGGCTAGGACCTGGGGGGGGAGGGGGGGGCTAGGACCTGGAGGACCTGGGGGGGGTTAGAACCCGGGGGGGGGGTAGGACCAGGGGGAGACTAAAGAGACCTGGGAGTGGTGAAACCTGGGGACCTGTGGGGGGTGGACTCAAGGTGAGGACCGGGGGACCTGGGATTTTATATATATATATATATATATATATATATATATATATATATATATATATATATATGAAATTAAAATTGTATTTATATATAAACATAACATAAATAAACAAATATTATTTTATATATATAAATAATATTTAAAATGTGTGTGTATATGTATGTATAATAGGGGTGGGTATTGGGAAGGACCTCACGATACGATACGCATCATGATACTTGAGCCACGATACGATACACATTGCGATATCCCAATTATGCGATATCCCTATATATCGCGATATTCTACATAGTTCACCGAAAAACTTAAAAATGCATTACACATCTTAAAGTCCAAGTTGTATATATGTACATCAGATGATAGTGATAATTCATTGGACAGACTGAGTCAAAACAATGTAATTCAAACTTTCCATTTTAATTATGCAACATATTTGCATGAAAAAACACACTGAAACACATAAAAAGTGCCGTGTGTGCATTATTCTTAGATACAAAATACAGTACAGCTACTTGCCCCTGACTTAAAATAAACAAAAATTTAACAAAAATAAAATGCAGTGTCTCACCCACACTGAAATCACAACATACAGTACAGCTAGGGGTGGGCAAAAATATTGATACGGCAATATATCGCGATACATACGTTGAATATCGATATCGTATCGGGAGACTATGTATGGCGATATATTGTCGTATCAATATTTTTGCCCACCCCTAATGTGTGTGTGTGTGTGTGTGTGTGTGTGTATATATATATATATATATATATATATATATATATATATATATATATATATATATATATATATGAAGAGGGGGAGGGGATTTGGTTTTTAGCATTTTATGCTAATGTAACCTCAAGGCAGTATAGAAAGTAATGAAATATAGACAATTTATGCAATTATAACTTAAAACTTTAATGTTTTCATACCTTTAAACATATTTAAAGGCAAAAACATGGCAGTTATTCTGGTGTCCAGCAGAACATTCCTTTTTAGGGCATAAACAAAAAAATACCAAAAGTTGTAATGATAAAAAAAAGAAGATTTTTAGACATTTGAATAGATTTTTTAGGAATTAATATGAATCGGTTTTAGAATGGGGAAAATGGATGTTTTCAGCACAGGCCTGGTCAGAACCAGCAGTCAGCAGTTTTCTCTACTAACATGTTGGTTGAGCATCAGCCACTGCTTCCTCTTCCACACCAACTACAGGGCTTGGTCGCCAAGGTGCATTCTGGGACACGGCGGCCATGTTGGCAGCGTTGTGAGTGTAAACAAACAGCAGCGTAGTAGCACCAAGTGAACAGACGGAACGCAAAAAAAACATGTTAAAATGCCGGAAAGGAACTTGAATTTAACGGGAAGCCAGGGGCTGGTATTTGGAGAAAATAATGATTATTAAGGGTTTGGATATGAAATCCCTACTAAAGAGTGGAGCTCCGACGAAGATTTACTGCTGCAGTTCTGCACAACACACGTCTTCGGCTAGTTTGTTAGTGAGTGTTTGGCAGTTGCTTTGGTAAATGTTTGACTCGCCATGTGTTTCAATAAATGAGTATAATAGTACAACATACAGTACATGTTTTGTATTATTTGTAAACTAGCATCTGAAACAATGTCTCTGAGGTTCTGTAATATTCATGATTTAATCTGAATACACAGTTTAGAAAATAATTAGTGATGCACCGAAATGAACATTTGTGGCCGAAACCGAAAATAATAATAAACACTTGGCCGAATACCGAACATGGTTCTAAAGCAGTTTTTCATTTATTTTGCCAATTTTTTCACCATTGCATAAATCAAATACATTTGATTTAGGCTTTTCAAAGAAAAAAATATTTTACAAAATTACAAGGTAGGAAACATTTGTTGAACATAAAAAAATGACATTTTTTAATTTCCAGCATTCTGTTGTTTTGGTTCCACCTCCTGGTGAATGTTGGTAAAATTCTTATGTGGTTACTTTTTGGTTGGCCAACGATTTATGTTTGTGGTGCAACCGTTACGGAGCGGCCAGTCTATTTCCTTATTTTACAACGCCGTTATTAATTGTTCGGTTTTTCCCACTTATTCCACCGAACACCCAAAGTGTTTTTTTACCATTTTCGGCCGAACAATTTCGGTTACTGAACAATCGGTGCATCACTAAAAATAATCATACTATTTATATAAACTCTTTTCACTATTGTTTAGCATGTTGATATCGTGAGAGAGATGAATGTAGTATACTTCATAAGCTAATCAATCTGGGAATACTTTATATATGTATATATATGTGTATATATTAGGGCTGAACGATTTTTGAAAATAATCTAATTGCGATTTTTTTCCTCAATATTGCGATTGTGATTTAATATGCGATTATTTTTTCAAGGTCCTGTTCTCATGTATTTTTCAACTACACAAGCAATAAATCAGTCTGTTTTAGAATAAACAATGCCAGATTTATTTAAAGCACAGATTACAACAATAAAGAAAACAAATCTGTGTCTTTACCTCTTTAACACGTCTACACACGTCTGTACACATCTGTAGTTATGGGTCGTTCTTTCTGAACCCAATCACACGACACCAAACCGGGTTAAACTTTAGCCAAAACAAGGCGTAGTTTAATAGAAAAACACAGAAAAACTCCCACAGGGAACAAAAAACCTTCCTCACAGAGAACTCAGAACTTCTTCACAAATAACTCAAAAATCACAGAGAGAAAAAAAACACCAGCAAACAAACCAACAAAGCTCAGAGTTAAAAAAAACCAACCAGCAATGAACAACTGGCAGCCCCGATGTTTAACCTGTCCTCCTGAAGCCTGATTTATGGTTCCGCGTTAAATCGACGGCGTACCCTACGTCGTAGGGTGCGTGTCGCCGCGTTCCCTACGTCGTAGGGTGTGTGTCGCCGCGTACCCTACGCCGTAGGGTGTGTGTCGCCGCGTTCCCTACACCGTAGGGTGTGTGTCGCCGCGTACCCTACACCGTAGGGTGTGTGTCGCCGCGTGCCCTACGCCGTAGGGTGTGTGTCGTCGCGTACCCTACGCCGTAGGGTGTGTGTCGTCGCGTACCCTACACCGTAGGGTGTGTGTCGCCGCGGTCCCTACGCCGTAGGGTGTGTGTCGCCGCGTTCCCTACACCGTAGGGTGTGTGTCGCCACGCACCCTACGCCGTAGGGTGTGTGTCGCCACGCACCCTACGCCGTAGGGTGTGTGTCGCCGCGTTCCCTACGCCGTAGGGTGTGTGTCGCCGCGTTCCCTACGCCGTAGGGTGTGTGTCGCCGCGTTCCCTACGCCGTAGGGTGTGTGTCACCGCGTACCCTACGTCGTAGGGTGTGTGTCGCCGCGTACCCTACGCCGTAGGGTGTGTGTCGCCGCGTACCCTACGCCGTAGGGTGTGTGTCGCCGCGTACCCTACGCCGTAGGGTGTGTGTCGCCGCGTACCCTACGCCGTAGGGTGTGTGTCGCCGCGTACCCTACGCCGTAGGGTGTGTGTCGCCGCGTACCCTACGTCGTAGGGTGCGTGTCGCCGCGTACCCTACGTCGTAGGGTGTGTGTCGCCGCGTACCCTACGTCGTAGGGTGCGTGTCGCCGCGTTCCCTACGTCGTAGGGTGTGTGTCGCCGCGTACCCTACGCCGTAGGGTGTGTGTCGCCGCGTTCCCTACACCGTAGGGTGTGTGTCGCCGCGTACCCTACGCCGTAGGGTGTGTGTCGCCGCGTGCCCTACGCCGTAGGGTGTGTGTCGTCGCGTACCCTACGCCGTAGGGTGTGTGTCGTCGCGTACCCTACACCGTAGGGTGTGTGTCGCCGCGTTCCCTACGCCGTAGGGTGTGTGTCGCCGCGTTCCCTACACCGTAGGGTGTGTGTCGCCACGCACCCTACGCCGTAGGGTGTGTGTCGCCACGCACCCTACGCCGTAGGGTGTGTGTCGCCGCGTTCCCTACGCCGTAGGGTGTGTGTCGCCGCGTTCCCTACGCCGTAGGGTGTGTGTCGCCGCGTTCCCTACGCCGTAGGGTGTGTGTCACCGCGTACCCTACGTCGTAGGGTGTGTGTCGCCGCGTACCCTACGCCGTAGGGTGTGTGTCGCCGCGTACCCTACGCCGTAGGGTGTGTGTCGCCGCGTACCCTACGCCGTAGGGTGTGTGTCGCCGCGTACCCTACGCCGTAGGGTGTGTGTCGCCGCGTACCCTACGCCGTAGGGTGTGTGTCGCCGCGTACCCTACGTCGTAGGGTGTGTGTCGCCGCGTACCCTACGTCGTAGGGTGTGTGTCGCCGCGTACCCTACGTCGTAGGGTGTGTGTCGCCGCGTTCCCTACGCCGTAGGGTGCGTGTCGCCGCGTACCCTACGCCGTAGGCTCTGCGTTGGTGTAACGTGGAACCATAAATCAGCCTTGATGAGCTGCAGGTTCAGGCTTCACAGCGACTCCACTGTCGCCGTCGTCAGGGAGATGGTTCTGATCCGTCTCCATGGAGACGGTCAGGGAGGTGGTTCTGATTCTGGTTCTGATCCGGTTCTGTCTAAACCTGTTGTTTGTTCTGCAGGCCAAGGAGATCCTGACCAAGGAGTCCAATGTCCAGGAGGTGAGTAGCTGACCCCGCCCCCTGGGGCTCTAACCCCGCCCGTCATACCTCTGACCATGCCCCCCGGGTCTCTGGCCCCGCCCCTAACCCTGTGGCCCCTCCCCCTAACCCTGTGGCCCCTCCCCCAGGTGCGGTGTCCGGTGACGGTGTGCGGGGACGTGCACGGCCAGTTCCACGACCTGATGGAGCTTTTTAAGATCGGAGGAAAAAGCCCGGACACCAACTACCTGTTCATGGGAGACTACGTGGACCGGGGCTACTACTCCGTGGAGACGGTCACGCTGCTGGTCACGCTCAAGGTGAGGGGGCGGGGCCTGGGGAGGGAGGGGGAGGGGCTACTACTCCGTGGAGACGGTCACGCTGCTGGTCACGCTCAAGGTGAGGGGGCGGGGCCTGTGAGGGGGCGGGGCCTGGGGAGGGGGCGGGGCTACTACTCCGTGGAGACGGTCACGCTGCTGGTCACGCTCAAGGTGAGGGGGCGGGGCCTGGGGAGGGGGAGGGGCTACTACTCCGTGGAGACGGTCACGCTGCTGGTCACGCTCAAGGTGAGGGGGCGGGGCCTGGGGAGGGGGAGGGGCTACTACTCCGTGGAGACGGTCACGCTGCTGGTCACGCTCAAGGTGAGGGGGCGGGGCCTGGGGAGGGGGAGGGGCTACTACTCCGTGGAGACGGTCACGCTGCTGGTCACGCTCAAGGTGAGGGGGCGGGGCCTGGGGAGGGGGCGGGGCTACTACTCCGTGGAGACCATAGACATAGATAAAGGCTAGATGACTCAAGGCGGAGTCTCCAGCGTCGTTCACCGGCGGCCATCTTGCCACAGGAGAACTCGCTCAGAATAACATTGTGTTCAATGGAGCATGTACCGCTTAAACAACCTTAACTTTCTCAATTCTCAAGGGGGCTGATAAGAGGGGGGGCCGAGGAAGGCGTTGAGTTGAGGGAGGTGTGGTTATCAGTAAGTGTGTGTGAGCGGTAAGTCCGTGAACTTCTCTCAGAGCTGCTCTCAGCCAATGTCCTTGATGTTATCAGACGGCTCGGTCAGTTCTGAAACAGGTCCACAGATGTTCCTGAGAGGGGAGGGCTAGTGGGGGCAGAGTCACCTTGTTTACATTCCACCAGGGAGATTGTGACCAGAGCGATCGGCCAAACCGCCCTGTCAAGGCCAGATTATAGAATCAACAATTATATTAAAGAACAGGCAGACTCAGTAATTTTCCGTCTGCCTTCAGTCTCTGGTTCATCAATGGCGACTCCAATCAGACGAATTTGTGATCAATTCCCGCCAAGCCGAGTACCCAACTTCTCCAAGGTCTTCTCCATCTTACCAATGAGCTCAAAGACGCCGCCAGCCTGAGATTCTGTTCAAGAATCACATCCAGTTTACGGCTTTGCTCCCCCAACGTTAAAAGGAACCCTGGCTATTAAGACTTGTAGTCCCTAATTAGCCACAATTGTTCTCTTATACTAAAATATGTTGTTAGAAACATAAAATAATCTAATTGCTTTAAAAATCTACAATGTTTATCACATATTTTGACCTGCGGGAGGCGCCATGTTTTACCTGCGCAATGCATTCTGGGGGCGATGACGTAGAGCGGTGGCTCTGGGAAGATAAGCCGCGTTAGTTTAACTGGGACAGGTATCTAAAACATAGATGAGCAGCATCTCCCGGCCGTGGAGGCTGACGAGGGAGCCCATACGACGTCTCAGTTCAGGCAAACTGGATCAAAGTTCTGTGATGCACGGGAGATCTGCAAAAATGATCAATGGCGTGCGCATCTTACCAGTGCATTAGGCTACGGCGTAGACGGCGTAGCCGTGGCTCTACAGCCTGCAGCGCTCCGCTCTCCGCTCTCGCCGGGATGGAGACGCGGGTGGGAGGATGCACGTTTGGGTGGGCATAGCCCACCCCTGCCCCCCCTAAAACCGGCTTCGGTGCTGGGTGATGACAGACCGCAGGCTGAGGGGACTGGCCCGGGACTTTGACGAAGCGGGAGGCGCAGACTTCGCGTCAAATAGGCAAGAACATCTTTATTTAATTTAATGACGGCAGATCTGGCTGGGGTTTTTATTGTAGCATCGGCTATCTGCTAGTTGAAACGTGTGGTCTGTTAGTCTATCTGAGTTTTATGGTGTTTTTATAGTTCATGCTGTATGGGGCGGCACTTTTTTTTTTTTTTTTAACTTTTTTGTAGGTGCGCCGTCACCTTAATGTTTATCTGTGTTTTGATCTGTGTTTCTGGTGCGCCGTCACCTGTTTAGCTGTGTTTTCATCTGTTTCTGGGTGTCAGAACAGTGTACGGGGGCTAGCAGGAGCCACCGTCTGACTTCACTACCCAGAATGTAAACAACAATGGCGACCTACGAGTTAAATTATATTTTCAAATTTTATAAAAACAAAGACATCAACAAGGTTTTTTATATCACATTGTTATAATTGATACCAACATTTATCTTTTAAGACCTACATGTCTTAATAGCCAGGGTTCCTTTTAAAGTCTGAGTGTTGATCACCTTGCTTGATCCTTCAGCCACGTCCGGCAGCTCTGAAAGAACCAGAACAGCTGTCGACCACTTACGCGTTTGTCGGTACACCAGGAATCCCCCTCCTCCGATTAGCAGAAATCCTGCTATCATAAATCCAATTATGAAGCATCTTCAACGTCCTCGACAGACAGAATCACCAAACACAACGGTTTCCAATGTTTCCAGGAATCCATTGTGTATCCAGCACTAATGTCCCATGGGGGCAGGAGGGCTCCCTTACCCCCTGACTTCTGGTTGTGCTGAGAGACCAGTTAATCAA
>NC_084595.1:1028366-1093366 GCF_033807715.1 Cololabis saira | reverse complement strand
ACCTCACTTCCTGCCTCCTAAGTGGGCGTGGCCGCCCCTCTGACCTCACTTCCTGTCTCCTAAGTGGGCGTGGCCGCCCCTCTGACCTCACTTCCGGTCTCCTAAGTGGGCGTGGCCGCCCCTCTGACCTCACTTCCTGTCTCCTAAGTGGGCGTGGCCGCCCCTCTCCCCACATCGTTTTGGAACATACAACACTAGATACAGTACAACTTTCTTCCAAAAAGACTTAAATAATAAAAATAACAGTATTATTAAGCAAAGAAGCAAGTTTTATTTTAGTTTTAAACTTAATTTTATCCGATGGGAAAACGATGAGCCAAATCTGGCGAGAGTGTGTTGCTCAGACAGAGACAGGTCTCAAACAAAGTTCATTTTCTCCTAATCTGTTGGTCTGAAAATGTCCATTTTGGTGTCAGAATGTTCAGAAGGTTTGTGGCTTTTGAGAAATGGGTCCCATATTTACTTAGGTTACTATGGGGCGAAGGAATTGGTAATAATCTGTGCTCACGTTCACTTTTCCCATAGGACTCAATAGACTCAGGACCTACTTCCTGTCTCCTAAAGGGGCGGGGCAGTCACGTGACACAGATACAGGAAACACAACCGTAGTGGGCTGTAGAGTTTATTGAACGTCACTGCTTCGCCCAGAGCTGCTCTCAGCCAATGTCCTTGATGTTATCAGGCGGCTCCGTCAGTTCTGATCCAGGTCCACAGATGTTCCTGAGAGGGGAGGGTTAGTGGGGGCAGAGTCACCGTGTTTACATTCCACCAGGGAGATTGTGACTGGAGCGGGTCAGTTCTGAAACAGGTCCACAGATGTTCCTGAGAGGGGAGGGCTAGTGGGGGCAGAGTCACCTTGGTTACATTCCACCAGGGAGATTGTGACCAGATATTAGATGTTATAGAAATAAAGTTTAATGTAATTGACGTGTGTGTGTTTTCAGGGCTACAACTGGGGCCACGACAAGAACGTGGTGACGATCTTCAGCGCTCCCAACTACTGTTACCGCTGTGGAAACCAGGCGGCAATCATGGAGCTGGACGACACCCTCAAATACTCTTTGTGAGGAGAATACACACTCTATACACACCAGTACACTAATATATACACTAATATACACACTCATGGAGCTGGACGACACCCTCAAATACTCTTTGTGAGGAGAATACACACTCTATACACACCAGTACACTAATATATACACATATACACTAATATACACCCTCATGGAGCTGGACGACACCCTCAAATACTCTTTGTGAGGAGAATACACACATATACACACTAATATACACACATATACACTAATATACACTAATATACACACTCATGGAGCTGGACAAAGTGGAGGGAGAACCCAACGATGTGTGTGTGTGTGTGTGTGTGTGTGTGTGTGTGTGTGTGTGTGTGTGTGTGTGTGTGTGTGTGTGTGTGTGTGTGTGTGTGTGTGTGTGTGTGTGTGTGTGTGTGTGTGTGTGTGTGTGTGTGTGTGTGTATATATATATATATATACATATACATATACATATACATGTATAGATATAGATGTATGTATATGTATATATATATACATATACATATACATGTATAGATATAGATGTATGTATATGTATATATATATACATATACATATACATGTATAGATATAGATGTATGTATATGTATATATATATATATATATATATACATATACATATACATGTATAGATATAGATGTATGTATATATATATATATGTATGTATGTATGTATGTATGTATGTATATATGTATATATGTATATATGTATATATATATATATATATACCGTATTTTCTGGACTATAAGCCGCTACTTTTTCATAGGTTTTGAACCATGCGGCTTATACAAAGGTGCAGCTATTCTGTGGATTTTTCTTCCACCGCTAGGGGGAGTTCTAACCGGAATTAGAATCAAAACTAAGAAATAAATGCAAAGAAGAATACGCTACTTCTTCTTTAGCAGATAGAAGTAGAAGCAGATTTCAAACAGATAAACAGATAAATAAATAGCGGTTATTTTCTCTTGGTTCTGTCCCGTTTTAATCAGCAAAGTTGCTGCTGCGTTAAAAGACACTGTTAGGAAAAGATCTATTTAGGTACAAACATGTACATCATTTACAGTTCAGAATCATTCTGTACATGTAGTAAATATCTAATCTAACAACATAAATATCTGTGGGTTGCATATCTTTTTTTTTAAATAGAGCTGATGCGGCTTATATACAGGTGCGGCTTATAGTCCAGAAAATACGGTGTATATATATATATATATATATACATATATATGTGGGTCAATGACGTGATGCATATATTTTCTGAAAAACAGATTTTTTTTCAATTCAAAAAAGGTTTAAATGGATAAAAAAATACCATATATATGTCCTACTTGTCCCACATATGGACTCACTTGAATTTTACAAAAAATACTAGTTATTTGGGATTTTGTTGTTGTTTTAAGCGTCAAAATGTCATGTGGTGCGACCGTCCGACCAGGAAATCACTCTAATCACTCTAAATGTATTTAAATCAATCTTCTTCTATCTGGCAGGATTTCTGAAGTATCTTGTAGTGTGTAAGATTACAACACATTTGTAATTTTATTTCCATCATAATATACAAACAAAGTTTGACTGATGTCCATTTTATGAAATATCATGTGGTGCGACCATTAAAAAATAACCATTTATGTAAAATACTGAAAACTTCAAGATGTTAAGGAAATTAATTTATTTTAATATGAATTTTAATATGAATCATGGTCGCACCACATGACCTTTGTTTGATTTTAATATGAATCATGGTCGCACCACATGACCTTTTTTACGGCTAGTGCCAATTCATCTGGACAAAAAACTCCAAAAATGGACCTGTTGAAAATCTTTATTCGTCATTGACCCCCATGTGTATATATATAAATATATATATATATCTCTTCCCAATGTCTTATCAATCAGATCCAGGGCGAGGCCCCTGCTGCGTCCTGATTGGCCGACCCCAGACTAGGGATGTCACGATTACTTGTTTTCACTATTAACCGCGATTTTAAACGGCACGATTAATTATTCGTGAAGACTCCTAAACATCGTCACTTTCCAAAGATTACGCCGGGACCCGGAACCATAGACAGATCAGCGCAACTCGCACGGAACGAAAATAAAGTTACACAAGCGGAAGCGGAGCAGC
Source organism: Cololabis saira (assembly GCF_033807715.1). NCBI lineage: Eukaryota > Metazoa > Chordata > Actinopteri > Beloniformes > Belonidae > Cololabis > Cololabis saira. Next base: position 1,090,164 of record NC_084595.1, on the reverse strand, counting down.
TGAAGTGAAGTATGGATGAAGAGTTATTCCCCCCCAAAAAGCGCATAAAATCAGCTGTGTGGGATTATTATGGGTACCGCAAAAATGAGGAAGGGGTTATCGTTGACGATGGCTTTCCAGTGTGTAAACATTGCCGAAATAAATCCATTTATTTAATAAAAAATCCCGGCCCGCGGGGACGGGCTGGGAGCGGGCTCGGACGCGAGGCTGCGCTCCGTCGCGGGCTCTGTTGGTGGATTGTACCGTAGACCACTGCTGCTTCTGTTTTACATCCATTATTAAATAAATGGATGTAATAACAAAAGAGTCTGCTAACTTAACCGCTGTCTTCAACGCTCCGTTGTTTAAAAAACGGCGCTCTTCCGTGTTTATTCTGCTTTGGTTGTTCAGTAACACCGTCCCCAGCCCCCGACGTAAGCACGTAGCTGACATTCCTGCACTTTAACCTGAACTGAAAGGACTTGAAGCAAGTCTTCTGCAGGTGGCTCCTGTCCTGCAGCCTTTCACCACTTTTTTTGTTCCAAAAGGAAATACATAGCTAGCTTGTATTTAATTTCAGATGTGGTCTTGTTTATTTTCACTGTTACAGTATTATTTATGTTTCAGAGGGCAGCTATAAGTCAAAAGCTAGCTAGATGTTTTTTCCTGTTTAAAAATTCTCTTCTCAGGTCCAAAAGAAATGTTCAGAAACATTTTTGTAATACAGTTTACAGTTTGCATGTAGCATTTGAAACGTTATTACCCAAAAGGGAAATCCTGCTGTGGATGATTAACACAGAAGTGATTTTTGTTTAATTCCAATGGTATTATTGTCATTAATGTTGTACTTTTTGGTTACTTTTCTTTGTTGCTAATATTTGGCCTGGAAAATAAATGACATTTAAAGATCTCTAAGGAGTGTTCATGTGATTTTACACATTCATAGTGTGAAATTAATTAATACATAATAATCGTGATAATCGTTAAATCGTGATTATTTCTCTGACAATAATCGTACCAAGATAATCTGTCATCGTGACATCCCTACCCCAGACAGAAGCTGAACCAATAATAAACATGGAAATGTTTTTCCTCCTCAGCCTCCAGTTTGACCCCGCCCCTCGCCGCGGGGAGCCCCATGTGACCAGACGCACTCCTGACTACTTCCTGTGAGCTGTCCATCACCAAGCCCCGCCCCCTCTAGCCCCGCCCCCGATGGAAACATGGAAGTGCTGAAGCCCCGCCCCCTCACAAGCCCCGCCCCCTCCCGGTCCTGCTGTCTGTCTTTGACGACACGTTAACTCTGTTCTAACTGTTTCTTTATTTCTTTCTGTTGGAGATAATAAAAGTACCACGTGGACCAAATGTGCCATAATCTCATCCTTTAATCTGATCCTTTACCTGCTCAAACTCTTTCTGTCTCTGTTTCCACCACGACGGGTTTCTGTTTCTGTTTCCATGACGACGGGTTTCTCTTTCTGTCTCTGTTTCCACGACGACGGGTTTCTGTTTCTGTCTCTGTTTCCACGACGACGGGTTTCTGTTTCTGTTTCCATGACGACCCACACAGGCTTCTGTCTCTGTCCCGTTTCCACGACGACGAGTTTCTGTCTCTGTCCCGTTTCCACGACGACGGGAACGCGTTCTGCTTTAGTGGTAGCCGGTTGCTGCGGCGACGGCCGGTTGCCGCGGCGACGGCCGGTTGCCGCGGCGACGGCTTCAGCAGAATGTTGTAAGTTGAAGACGACAGACGTGTGAAATAAAATGTCCTGTTGACAAACGGCTGCAGCGTCTGATTCTTCAGGTTCTTACGGACCTGGAAATCCTGGAAATCCTGGAAATCCTGGAAATGAAACCAAACCTGGATCAGACTGTAGAGTTTAGTTACAAGGAGAAATAAAATCAGTCAGATGAAACATAACTAGACTTTTACAGCACGATACAATGGACATAATTGTGATAAAAAGCAGAAAAATAATTCTGAGTTTATATATATATATATATATATATATATATATATATATATATATTTTACCCCAGAGATTAAGGTGTTGGAAGATTTAGAAAATGACCCTTGAAAGTTTTTGGAAAGTTCTGGAATTTGACCTTGAAAAATGTGTAGGAACCTGTTCAGACCGGGTCACGTGACCGGGTCACGTGACCGGGTCACGTGACCCGCACCAGTCCTACGATTAGCGGTATATTTATATTTAAAATGTATTTTAAATTTAAAAAACATTCACTTCATTCAGAAAAAATGATTTCAATCAAAGAAAAAAAGTGATTATAAAGACACAAATCTCCTACCCATAATATGAATGAATGAATACCTTTATTATATTATAATATGGCCCAAACACAAAACAACAATCAAAAACATTTCCAATCAAAGAAAAACAGTTCAAATGCATTTTTTTTGATTGAAGTTAATTTTTCTTTATTGCAAATATATTTTTTGATTGAAGCAATCTTTATTTTTGATTGAGTAATTAACAAATTACCTCCATAAATAAACCTGGAGTTTGTAGTTGTTTCCTCTGAAACCGCCAAGGGGCGATAACGAGCCGCTCTAGTTTAAACCACAGAAGAAGAAGAAGACAAACCTCCCGTTTCACTTATTTATTTAAGTTTTATATCCTCCTTTGTCTTAAATATTATTTTAATAAGATTTATTGCCCGGGACTCTTTTGAAACGCTAAAATGTTACAGGGAGTTATTTTATTCACGCCGAAGTTTGTAAACATCAAATCTCGCGAGAGTTCCAGTCCTCGTCCTGTTAGCTTCCTAGCATGCTAACTCCTCGATGTTTGTTTACTTTGGAAAACGTGAAGTTTCAGGATCTAAAGGTTAGTTTTCTCACATGTTTATTCCGTATATGTCTTTCGTGTGTATATATATATATATATATATATATATATATATATATATATATATAGAGAGAGAGAGAGAGCAGATGGAGTTAATATAGAGATAGTTTTGTGTAAATAAGTATGTTTATATAAATATTTATAGGGGCATGTGTACAAATATATAGAAATATTAAACTATGTGTATGTACAGGTAAGTGTGTGAGTATAATTATAGTTAGTTCTTATAAATACGTGTTAATCAATGATTAGTGAATGGGGGGAGGATTAAATAAATTACACTTCTTCCTGCACGTATTTAAGATATTAAGTGTTAAAGGATGAAATTCTTTGTTTTGTTTTCTTATCTTCTCTTTAATTGTTGTTTTTACACGTACAAAATACAAATCAAATGAAATTCAGAATGAAATAAACAGACTACAAGAAGATTCAGATTCAGATTCAGAGAAACTTTATTCATCCCCGACAGGCAATTCAGGACAACTAAGCAGCAATACAAGTACAGTAAATCTGCTCAGCTGCCGGCCGATCGACCACAACGAGCAGCGACCCGACCGGTTTCTGACCGGAACAAAACAGAGAAAGGAAAAGGGAAAAAAAGGCATCTTCACACTGTATAAATACACAGTGAGAAAGTGCAAAAAAACACCTCAGCACAGGAAGCACATGACAAATTTATCATCATCATCACAAGACTTATAGCCAGGAAGGCGTTGAGTTGAGGGAAAACAGGTCCACAGATGTTCCTGAGAGGGGAGGGCTAGTGGGGGCAGAGTCACCTTGTTTACATTCCACCAGGGAGATTGTGACCAGAGCGATCGGCCAAACCGCTCTGTCATGGTCAGATTATAGAATCAACAATTATATTTAAAAGAACAGGCAGAGCAGTAATTTTCCGTCTGCCTTCAGTCTCTGGTTCATCAATGGCGACTCCAATCAGATGAATTTGTGATCAATTCCCGCCAAGCCGAGCTTCCAACTTCTCCAAGGTCTTCTCCATCTTGCCAATGAGCTCAAAGACGCCGCCAGCCTGCAAAAGCCTGCATCCAGCTTACGGCTTTGCTCCCCTAACGTTAAAGTCTGAGTGTTGATCACCTTGCTTGATCCTTCAGCCACGTCCGGCAGCTCTGAAAGAGCCAGAACAGCTGTCGACCACTTACGCGTTTGTCGGTAGACCAGGAATCCCCCTCCTCCGATCAAGAGAAATCCTGCTATCATAAATCCAATTATGAAGCATCTTCAACGTCCTCGACAGACAGAATCACCAAACACAACGGTTTCCAGTATTTGTAGGAATCCATTGTGTATCCAGTAAATGTCCCGTCGGGGCAGGAGGGCTCCCTTACCCCCTGACTTCTGATTGTGCTGAGAGACCAGTTAATCAATTCCATGATTGTAGAGTTTGGGAGGAGTGAAAAGAAGAGACTCTGAAGACGAGACAGGACAAAAGCAGCAGCAGCAGGACAGGTAGGGAGGGAGAGGAGCAGAAAAAGCGTCTGCCTTCGTCGAGAGCCGGAAGAAGAAGCAGTAAAATTAGTTGATGTACATTATAATATTAATATTAATTATTCTGTGATACAAAAGAGATGAACCTAGAGGTCCAGATCCAGACCTGCAGATCCAGATCTAGATCTAGATCTGGATCTGGATCTGGACCTGGACCTGCAGGTCTCGATCATGGTGGTGGTTCAATTCAATTCAATTCAATTCAATTCAATTCAATTCAATTTTATTTATATAGCGTGTAATTCAACAGATGTCTCTAGACGCTTTCCAGAACCAGAACATGAACATAAACATAAAGCCGGCCAGAACGCAGCTCCCGAGGCTCCGGCCTGCAAACATGCACAAAAGAGAAAAAAGGGGAAGAAACTACAGGAACGATGGACAAAAATGATAGTTATGAGATATTTATAATAAATAAAAATGGAAATGGAGAAGAGAGGAAGGGAAGAGGAGAGGAGAAGCTATATTTGAGACTAACTATTATAGTTTTGTTCTATAGCTGCAACTATGACTACTGACTCTAACACACTAGAGTTTACACTACCTAGAGATTTACCAACACCAGCTAGAGGTTTACTAAACACTAACTATAGGCTTTACTAAACAGAAATGTTTTAAGTTTAGTTTTAAAGGTGGAGGTGGTGTCAGCCTCCTTAACCCAGATTGGAAGTTGGTTCCATAGTAATGGTGCCTGATAGCAGAACGCCCGCCCTCCAAATCTACATTTAGATACTCTAGGAACTACGAGTAAACCTGCACTCTGAGAACAGAGAGCTCTGCCAGGAACATAAGGCACTATCAGGTCTTGTAAATAATGCGGAGCTAAGCCGTTTTGGGCTTTATATGCAAGTAATAAAATTTTAAATTGGATTCTGAATTTTACAGGTAGCCAATGGAGCGACGCTAACACTGGAGAGACGTGGTCTCTCCTGCTGATTCCTGCCAGTGGTTCCAGGTTAATCAGGTGTTCTGGTTTCAGGGCCGTAACCAGCAGATCCAGGTGATGGAGACGGGGGCGGAGCCTCCGGTCCTCTGACCCCTGACCCCTGAGCCTGCATGGAGGATGTGGTTCTGCACTACCGGTCTGGACCAGCAGGGGTCTCTCTGGTCCAGCAGCTGTTAGAACCGTTCCCCCTCCGGCCCCCCCCGGCCTTCCGGCCCTGGTTCCCCCCCAGGAACCGTCTCCCCCTGAGACCGGCCAGACCGGCCCCCGCCGTCGCCCCAGAACCAGAACCAGGAACCCCAGAGTTCTGGGTCCCCGAGACCCCAGACCTGGTCCCGGAGACCCGGGAGGGGGACCGGGTCCAGGACCAGGACCCCCCTCCCCGCCGGTCCTGGTCCGTCTCCGTCCAGCGGGGACTCCCGGGACCGGCGTCTCCGTCTCCGTCCCGGAGCTTCGGCCGCGTGATGTCACTGCACAAGCTCCTCCCCCTCCAGAGGGCCCGCTGGACCATCAGGGACCAGAACTGCAGGGACCTGGAGAAGGTTAGGATTCATCCATCCATTCATTCATCCATTCATTCATTCATCCATTCATTCATCCATTCATTCATTTATTCATCCATTCATTCATTCATCTAGAACTGCAGGGACCTGGAGAAGGTTAGGATTCATTCATCCATCCATTCATTCATTCATCCATCCATTCATCCATTCATTCATCCATCCATCCATCCATTCATCCATTGATTCATTCATTCATCCATTCATCCATCCATCCATCCATCCATCCATCCATTCATTCATCCATTCATCCATCCATCCATCCATTCATTCATCCATTCATCCATCCATTCATCCATCCATTCATTCATTCATCCATTCATTCATCCATTCATTCATTTATTCATCCATTCATTCATTCATCTAGAACTGCAGGGACCTGGAGAAGGTTAGGATTCATTCATCCATCCATCCATCCATTCATTCATTCATTCATCCATCCATTCATTCATTCATCCATCCATCCATTCATTCATCCATTCATCCATTCATTCATCCATCCATCCATTCATCCATTGATTCATTCATTCATCCATCCATCCATCCATCCATCCATCCATCCATTCATTCATCCATTCATCCATCCATTCATCCATCCATTCATTCATCCATCCATTCATTCATCCATTGATTCATTCATTCATCCATTCATCCATCCATCCATCCATTCATTCATCCATTCATCCATCCATTCATTCATCCATTCATTCATCCATCCATTCATTCATCCATCCATTCATTCATCCATTGATTCATTCATTCATCCATTCATCCATCCATTCATTCATCCATTCATTCATCCATCCATTCATTCATCCATCCATTCATCCATTCATTCATCCATTGATTCATCCATCCATCCATTCATTCATCCGTTCATCCATCCATTCATTCATTCATCCATTCATCCATCCATTCATTCATCCATCCATCCATTCATTCATCCATCCATTCATTCATCCATCCATCCATTCATTCATCCATTCATTCATCCATTGATTCATCCATTCATTCATCCATCCATCCATTCATTCATCCATTCATTCATCCATCCATCCATTCATTCATCCGTTCATCCATCCATTCATCCATTCATTCATCCATCCATTCATTCATCCATTCATTCATCCATCCATTCATCCATCCATTTATTCATCCATTCATCCATTCATTCATCCATTCATTCATCCATCCATCCATTCATCCATCCATCCATTCATCCATTCATCCATTCATTCATCCATCCATCCATCCATTCATTCATTCATCCATTCATTCATCCATCCATTCATTCATTCATTCATCCATTCATTCATCCATCCATCCATTCATTCATCCGTTCATCCATCCATTCATCCATTCATTCATCCATCCATTCATTCATCCATTCATTCATCCATCCATTCATCCATCCATTTATTCATCCATTCATCCATTCATTCATCCATTCATTCATCCATCCATCCATTCATCCATCCATCCATCCATTTATTCATCCATTCATCCATTCATTCATCCATTCATTCATCCATCCATCCATTCATTCATCCGTTCATCCATCCATTCATCCATTCATTCATCCATCCATTCATTCATCCATTCATTCATCCATCCATTCATCCATCCATTTATTCATCCATTCATCCATTCATTCATCCATTCATTCATCCATCCATCCATCCATTCATTCATCCATTCATTCATTCATCCATCCATCCATTCATTCATCCATTCATCCATTCATTCATCCATTCATTCATCCATCCATTCATCCATCCATTTATTCATCCATTCATCCATTCATTCATCCATTCATTCATCCATCCATCCATCCATTCATTCATTCATCCATTCATTCATTCATCCATCCATCCATTCATCCATTCATCCGTTCATTCATCCATCCATCTCCTGGTGACACTAGCATACACCTGTGTGTCGTCTGCATATTGTGGTAGTTTATTCCTCGACCTCCAGGTTTAGCCTGACCGTGTCTTCCCCCCAGGCCTGACGGTGTGTTTGTCCTCCCCCCTCACCAGGTCTGGCGCTGTCTGAGCCGCTGCGTCCGCGGCGCTAGGCTACCCACCTGCAACGCTAACATCCAGCGGCCGCTAGCGGAGATCTGGGTCTTCTGTGACGTCGTCTACGCCGAGCAGGTGGGACGCTTCCTGAAGGAGGAGCTGCGGCTGCGCGGGGGGATCGAGCTGTCGGTGCAGCGGCGCGGTAGCGTCTTTAGCATGTAGCGGCACGGGAGCGTCTTCAGCATGTAGGGAATCAAGCTGTCGGTGCAGCGGCGGGGGAGCGTCTTTAGCATGTAGCGGCGCGGGAGCGTCTTCAGCATGAAGGCGGAGCCTCAGACGCCGCCGTTGCCGGGACAACACAAGCCGCCAGCAGCATCAAAGGAGGAGAAGAAGAGCGTTCTGGTTGGCTAACTGTGACGCAGCACGGCGCTAGCTGCTATGGCGCAGCACGGCGCTAGCTGCTCTAGCGCGGCGCTAGCTGCTCTAGCACGGCGCTAGCTGCTCTAGCGCGGCGCTAGCTGCTATTTAAATAGTTTGTACAGGACTTGGTGAGAACTGGACTGAACTTGTCTTTTTTTACTATGTGTACATGTGTATATATTGCTGTAAAAGGAATTACCCCATTGGGGACAAATAAAGTTATTATTGATTGATTGATTGATTGGACACAGAACAATAAAGAACTTTAATCTGTATAAATATCAAATCAACGTTTATTTAGACGGGACAATGCATATTAATAAACACTACATTAAGCATTCCGGGAACAGGCCGGGTCTGACAGCTGAGCTCTGGTTGCCGCGGCAACAAGAACCTCCACTTAAGAACCTTCCGGTTTGGCTGTGACAAAAACCCAGATTTTGGCTTCTGACAAGGTCTCAAATAACTCAGATTTGTGATCAAACCGTAGCTCGTAGCAGAAAAACAAAAACATCGTGAGAGACACAGAACCCGGCAGATTCTGACAATCTAAATTTCTATTCAGATATTGATTAAAATGATTGAATAAGCTCAGTGGGAAGACAGAGTGAGATTCTTTTGAAGAAAACGTTTGATTACATTACAGTCAATGGAGACTGAGACCGGTATTGGCGCCGCTCTAGCCCCTCCCGTTTAAATTTTGTGCATACCCCGCCTGTCAAAGTCACATTTTATGAATCCCAACACCTATGTCTACATTCTGACCAAAAATTATGGTCTGCCTTTTACGGTTTGGCCGTGAGCTCGAGTTACAAATAAAAAGTCTGGTAATTCTTAACGGCTTCTCCCACTCTACCAACCGACATCCGCACTCTAGATTTGACAAAAAAGTGATTTCCGGTCCTCGCTTGAGTGCTCATATCTTGGAAAGTGTACATCTTAGGAAAAACCTGTTTGCTGTTGTGGAGAGAAGAGAAGTTTTCCTCCGTTTTGAAGTGTGAATGACATTTCTACGTGCAAGTATGAGAAAGTTACGTGACTCAGAAAAAAGGTGAATTTTGGCTTTTTTTTTTACCTCCTCCATCCACTTTGAATGGGGTTTTTTGGCCGTTTTTTTGGGAATAACTTTGGGAAAAATGGGAATTTCACCACCAAACATCACAGCACGCTATTCCCGATAGAGACACACGTTTTGATATATGATTCGCCTCGGTCGTCTGAAATCTGTAGGAGGAGTAGCGAACCGAAATCTGTCCGTAAAATGAATAGAAAACAGGCAGGAACAATAGAAGCCTCGGGGCTTCACTCGTCCATCGCTGCAGAGATCTGCAGGAGTGAAGGCTCGCGGTGCTAACTAGGGAACAAACATAAAACATACACTGACTACGTTTACATCAGTCAAAATCCAGGTTATTGCTAATATTCCGGTTACTGAAACATTGGGAATATTTCGTTTCCATGGTGATTAATCATTCAGGATATCTGGATCAAACCAGCGACGCGCGGAGAACGTCATGACACAATTCCCGTCATTTCTGCTTCTTCTTCCTGGATCCAAATCCAAAACAAAAGCTGCTTCAACTTTTCTCTCTCCTTCTTGTAAATCTTCTATCCCGGTACTTTCTAGCGTCTACAAATGCAGAAATGTTCATATCCTTCATTCCATTTATGAAGTGATTAGTCTCCTCCTGGTCTTGGTTTCTTTTTTTTTTTTTTTTTTTTTTTACTTTATTTAAAAGAATTATCACAAAACAGTTTACACGAACAGTATACAAATAAAAAACAGAACATGTGCAAGGGGTGATGTTTGTTATTCAAGCAGATTAAACTATAACACAAGTCTACGGTTTTAAAAGCCTTTTCATTTGTTGATTTTAGGATTAATTTCAAGTAAAGTTCCATTTCTTTCTGGAAAACAAAAAAACAAGGGGTTTTCTTTGAAAATGTACACTTATGAATATGGAATTTGGCAAGAAATAAAAACAGATTTATCAAAAAGTAACATTTTCCTTCTTTTTTAGAGAAAAAATGGAAACCAAAAACAACATTTTCCCAAAATAATAATAATATATGTAAATTAAAATCTATACCAAAGGAGTCAATAATACATGTGCTAATATCTGCCCATAGTTTTTTGGAATGAGAGCAAAGCCAAAATAAATGAACTGTTTCTGGATGTAAATTACAGAAGGAACAATTTGTATTAATGTCCTTTTTAAATGTCTGCATGTAATGGTTAGCAGATAATATTTATGTATGATTTTGTAGGAGACCTCCTTAACCTTATTTGTGATTAAAAACTTGCTAGGAAGCATCCAAGTTTTTTTCCAATCAATATGATCAATATGTGAAAGGATTCCAATAAACAGTAATATTAGGGGTAGCAACAATATCTTTTTGAAATAAGGCACGTAACCTTTTATTATTATTCTTTTGGGTCAGTGAAAAACATATTTTACCTATTGGGGAGTCAGTTGAGAATAAAACAGACACATTTCTAGACGAGGAAGTGCAACTGTTTTTAAAAAGCATTAAGGACCTGATGGAAAAGCATTAACTGAGAATTCTCCAGGAGTTACTGGAAGACGATGTCGTGATGAAAAGTCTCTGTAAGAAAAACTCCTTCCTCATTTAGCAGCGGACTCACCAGCCACATCCGGTTCTGGAACCAGGGATTTATTTCTAACTAGGATATCTCTATTGTTCCAAATAATATAACGGTGGGTGAAAAGTTCTGCTTCTAGATGAGAGTCCGTGCAAGGAGGACCTGTTTATGAAATACAGATAACTTAACCTGTTTATGAAACACAGATAACTTAACTACATTATAATTACAAGACAGTATGAAATGAAAGTCTCCAAAACGAGAAAAAATATGGTGGGGAATAAAATTCCAGATTGAGGTGGGATTCTTCATAACATTTTTCGCCCAATTAATTTTAAATGTATTGTTTAAAGTTTTAAAATCCAGGAAATGAAGCCCTCCAGATTCATAAGTATTCATGACTAAACTTTTTCTAATGTAATGTATACGATTTTTCCATAGGAAATTAAAAAGCATCTGGTCAACAGTTTTACTAATTTAATTATCTAAATGTAGTGAGATAGCAGCAGAAGTTAGTGCTTTAGTTATCAACACTCTACCCTTTAAGGATAAGGATTAAAGGATAAATCCCTCTGTAACCATTGATTTAGGTTTTTTTTTGTATTTTGAATAATTGGAGTAAAATTCCGGGTGGATCTTTTGATTCTTGGTGATTATAAAGCCTAGATATTTAACTTCATCTTTTACTGTTATGTTGCAGATAGAGCGAACATCACAGTTTTTAACAGCTAGCAATTCACATTTATTAATATTTAAGCATAGACCAAAGGCCTTGGAAAAGTCTTTAATAACGTTGAGGTAATAGGTATCTGGCTTTATCTTTTAAAAAGAGTGTAGTATCATCAGCAAGCTGAAAATATCCCTACCAGCTAGATTTATACCTTTAATAATGTTTGTTGTAAGAATGTGTGTACAGAGCAAGAATAAATGGGGTGAGATTGGGCAGTGTTAGGGTTAGGGTTAGGGTTAGGGTTCCCTGTGGAATACTCGGTGGAATCGTGGGGTTGTGCCAGGTTTTAATTTAATTGAACTATTGCTGTGAGCGTACAAAGTTTGAATAGCCTCACGAAAGTAGTTACCAAATCCAAATGTTTCTAATGTGTGAAAGATAAATGTATGTTGTATTGTATCAAAGGCCTAATAGAAGTGCAGGAAGAGAATAAAGAGAATAAATCTGTCGTCAGACACCAGGTAGAGTAGTCAAGGATGTCCAGGACAAGTCTGTCTATTTCTCATAAAACCTGACTGTGTCTCGTCCATAATTGTATCAAGGACGACTTTAAGTCTCTTAGCAAGTATTATGGCAAAAATCTTATAATCATTATTACAGTTTTTCACAATTGTTTAAACACATTTCCTGATAGACTACCTCACTTTCTCAAAACTCTAAATCCAAATTACAAAACTCACACACAAAATGCAAAATCCTACACTTCTCTTGCAAAAGCAAAACAGTGTTAACTCTTCACTAAACGGTATTTCCTTCTCAAACACAAACACATACATCATTTGAGTAGACGTTTCTAAGCACCCACTGAACACTGATGTGCAGAATGGAAAACACTATAGTATGAATGGAAAACACTAGATGAATGAATGAATGAATGAATGAATGAATGAATGAATGAATGAATGAATGAATGAATGAATGAATGAATGAATGAATGAATGAATGAATGAATGAATGCCTCAGTAGAATCCTGCATTTGTATGTTCACTGTTACACCTTCAGCTGTTGGATGGAATATATCACCATATAGTATTCTTATGTATAGGCTACTCAAATAGAAAACACACACAATTCTTTACTGTAACAACAAATACGTAATATTTTACAGTATGAGTAGGAATGCTAGTAGAAGTGCAGTGTTGTAGGGGCCAAGGGCGGCATGGTGATGGAGGACGCCGTGGTGATTGAGTCCAGTTTGTATGAGTCCAATATGTACATGTGTACGTATATATATATATATATATATTTTTCTTCTCATGTAGTTATTTTGTTATGTTTTTTCAAATCTTGCACTATAGTGGTTACATTGTGTTACAGTAAAAGGGTAGACAAAACAAGCTTTGGCTTCAGTCTACACCTTTTGGTCCTTGTTTGATATACATGCAAAAAAAACAACTTTGTATTGACTACTGACTTCTATAACGTGACCAAATAAACATATCCAATCAAATCAATCAAACTGATGGAGCACACATTGTTATGTTCCCTCCACGCTGGCCAGGGACCTCTGTGATGGCACGCTGGCCGATGATATTCCTCCCTCGTGCCTTCTTTTTACAAGGTTGAACCCGCTTCATCAATGAATATGAATTCAATGGTAAATTGCTGATTGCATATTGCACAACAGCCTTTGGAGTTTAGAAATGTGATTGACTGTGTGTTCTGTGTGATCAGCAAGAGAGGGAATTCAGGAAGAGTGTGCAGGGTATTGGGAATTGTGTGTAGTGTTGTGAGAAATGTGTGGTATGGAATGGGAATTGGAGTCTAGAGCAGTAAATGTGTTGGAGTTCAGCAGGATTGGTTCAGCCACCTGAAACATGAGTTTAAGGATGTGCAAATTGTGTCTGATGTTCCAATAAATGTGTTTAAACAATTGTGAAAAACTGTAAGTAGACAGATAGGCCTCCAATGGTCTATAAGAAGCACATCTTTATTAGGTTTAGGAATTAGAGTAATGATACCTTGAGTGAAGCTTGAAGAGAGCGTATTGTTTTCAACACTTTCTAGAAATACTTGTAATAAAAACGGGGCTAATTGATTTGAGAAGCATTAGTAAAATTGGGCAGTTAGAGCGTCAGTGCCGGGGGATTTATTCTTTTTAAGAGTCAATAGAATCCAGAACCTCCTTCAGAGTAAAGGTTTGTCATTAGAATCAATTATTTTCCTTTATAGAGGTCAAGTCTGCATTTGTAACGGCCTCATCATATTTAGAACTATATAAATGACCATAGAAGTTACAGCAGAATCAGAAATGAGTTTGATGTTTTCAGAGACGACACCGTTGATCTTTAACTGATGGATGGAGTCGATGTTTCTCAAGTCTGAAAAAGTGAGCAGAGTTTTGTTCCTCTAGCCGTCTCTTTCTCCACCTCACAAAGCTCCTTCTGCGTCTATATATGTGTATGTATATATATATGTCATCAAGTTTACCCTGAAGGTCGAGCAAAACCAGCCGATCTTCCTGCGAAATATCCTCTAGATCTCTGATAAAACAAAGCAACTTTAGAGATGAACTCTTCTTCTTCAATTCTTCTAGATTTGTTACTTCCATCCCTTCTCAGGAATTTGCCTCATACTTAAATAACTCCCAGTTAGAATTATAAGCTGACTCTTTCTTAGCTTTATCCCAGAACTGGCAAATTAATTAGTTTATTTCTTTTATAACCGGTTTATGCTCAAGAAGCGAGTGGTTTCATTTCCAATAAGAGGATCTATAGTGCGTAGAATCTGTTGCAAATAATTGTACATTAATGTATATTGCTCTGTGGTCGGTTAAGGGCGTATAAGGATATTAACTGTAATGTTATTTTCATTAACGGAGTTAGATACTAGCCACAAATCAATGCGGGATTGTTTAGTTCCCATTTTATTGCTCCACGTGAAAGATTTATCATTGGGGAATTTTTTCCTCCAAACAAACATCTGTAAGGTCACATTTCTCCATCAGCCTCTTTATTCTTCATTAGGAGGAGACGCTGGAGTCAATAGTGTTATCAAAGTTATATTATATTATTATATTATATTATATTATATTTATATTATTATTATTATATTATATTTATTCTTCATTAGGAGGAGAGGCTGGAGTCAATAGTGTTATCAAAGTTATATTATATTATTATTATTATATTATATTATATTATATTTATATTATTATTATTATTATTATATTATATTTATTCTTGCATTAGGAGGAGAGGCTGGAGTCAATAGTGTTATCAAAAGTTATATTAAAATCCCCACCAATAAAAAGAAGAGAGTTGGGATATTTGGAAAAGCCAATTAAGGATTGTGTTTTCTATCAGGTCCAGTAAATTATCATTCTCTAATTTAGAATTATAACCATACACATTGTTACGGCCCCCAGCCGTTACTGCTTTTGATTTAGTGTGTAACTGTACTTATGTTTTGTTTCTGTATGTTTTGGGTGAGTGAGCACTCCTGTTTTAATCCATCTTGTTCTCCCCACTGATCAATTCAGTTCAGATTGACAGGTCCCGCCTCCTGCCGCAGCCATTGGTCCTCCGCAGCTGTGGCAGATGAGACTGACGAGCTGACACCAAGCTGCTGGACCAGCTCAAAAGCAGCACACCTCAGTCAGCATGAGAGGGCTGCTACTGTTCAGTGTGGCAATCCTCCTCGCTGTGTTCTGTGCTCTTTGTGATCTGCGTTAGTCTGCGTTAGTCTGCGTTAGTCTGCTGTCTGCTTGTGAGCAGTTGTGTTTGAGTTAGCTGTATTAGCTGTGTGGTTTTGTAACTGGCTGTAGCCTGTATTTTATGTTATACCGAAGCAGTAAGGGTAAACCGCCATTTAATTTGATCCCCTTTTTCTCCTGTTTTTGTTAAGTTAGGAAGTTAGGCTCAGATATTGTAATTTAGTTAGATCTTTTGTTTCCTCCCAGGGCTTAGGTAGTCTGGTTGAGAAGATAGTTTCTTTTGTTTGTTATTTTGGCCTAGGTTTACCCCGAAGAGAAGCTTCACTTTCATTTTCTGTCATTTTGTTTCTTGTTGGATGTTGAACCTTGATGAAGGTAGTATTTAGGCTGCGTTCAGACTGCAGGCAAATATCTGATTTTTATCCCATCCAGATTGAAACTGGATGACTCTTTTGAGTCTGAACAGTCCCAAACCGCATGAGATCTGATTTTTGCAAACCAGATCAAACCAGATCAAACCAGATGAAACCAGATCAAACCACCTCCGGGAGGTAGTTTCATATCCGATCATTATCTCATTTGTGCAGATGCGTGTCAGTCTGAACATCCAAACACTCAGATCGGATATGACTGTCCCAGACGCTCCAAACCACCCGCCCATTTCCAGTTGTGGAGCTACTCATCCTTTCACAGAGAGCATGTACAATCTCTGATGTCACGTCAAAAACTATTATTTGTAGTTTGAGTGTTGCAAATTCACATTACAAATCATGTTGTAATAGCAGAAAAAAAGACCGCATTTCCACGTACGGTGCGGGTCGCCGCGTCCCCTACGCCGTAGGTCTGCGTTGGTGTAACGCGGAACCATAAATCAGCCTTCAGTCGCGCTGTGAGCCTGAACCTGCAGCCCGTCAGCTCATCAGGAGGAGAGGTTAAAGGTTAAAGGTTAGAGACGGGGCTGCCAGTTGTTCATTGCTGGTTCATTTAGTTAAGTTTTGTTAACTCTGAGCTTTGTTGGTTGGTTTGTTAGTTTGCTGGTGGTTTTGTTCTCAACACTTTTGTCTGGGACGTCGGTTCCTCCGCCGAGACACAACTTTTGCGGTATGCGTTCATTGTTATGTCTAAAAATGATGCGCAGTACCGACCCAATCAGAAACGGTACAGATATTTTGGGATTTTTTTATATATAAAAGAAATACATGACTTCACACAATACACGCGCTGGGTGACGCCTCCGCTCCGACGCCGTTGCTACGGCAACCCGTCAGATCAGTCAATGATGTGGCCCAGTCTGAACAGAACCAGATCCGATATGGACACTTGCTAAAAACAGTGTGGACAGTCAGCCCTGAAAATATACGGATATGAGAAGGAATCAGATATGAATCAGATATGAATCAGATATGAATCAGATATGAATCAGATATGAATCAGATATGAATCAGATATGAATCAGATATGAATCAGATATGAATCAGATATGAATCAGATATGAATCAGATATGGATCAGATATGAATCAGATATGAATCAGATATGAATCAGATATGAATCAGATATGAATCAGATATGGATCAGATATGAATCAGATATGAATCAGATTTGCCTGCAGTCTGAACGCGGCCTGACAGATCTAACTACCAAAAGAACAATCTGAATGCAGAACATTTCCATGAAAGGTATTTTTAGCTGTAGCGACTCCAGCAGACGCTCAGAGCCGTGATGTGAAAACCAGACCTCATTGTGACCTCCAAACATTTATGTCAGCAGATATAATAACAAAATAAAGTCTGTTTTAAGTTGCTTGGTAAACAAAAATAAGGCTTTACGCTTTACACTGGCATTAAGGGAAAATAAACTCAAAGACAAAGTGTCAAAGAACTGGAAAGAGTTATACAAAGAAAAAACACTCACTTAGTCGGAGTAGATCACTCATAAGGGGAACCGAGTATTGCAGTATTCGCATAGAAAGTGATTAGAGTTTAAGTTTAGCCAATAAAAAGACCAGCAAAATAAATAAAATGAAATAAAAACAAAACAGCATATTCCACTTACAGAACGGCCATCATAATAAAGGATATGGGGAGATATTCACTGGTTTTAACCTTCTTTTCTTTTTTTCCCCGATCTCCTATAAAACACTTATTGAAAATAATAATAATGAAAGTAAAATGGAAAATAAAATAACTGCCTCTGATCA
The DNA here is from genome assembly GCF_033807715.1 of Cololabis saira. Classification (NCBI taxonomy): domain Eukaryota; kingdom Metazoa; phylum Chordata; class Actinopteri; order Beloniformes; family Belonidae; genus Cololabis; species Cololabis saira. The sequence continues at coordinate 1,072,679 of NC_084595.1, read as the reverse complement.
GAGTTAAAATGAACTCAGATTACTGATTTAGGTGTTTGAGTTAAAGAATAAATGGAGCAGCCTATCACAATACTGAACCATAACTGATCGTCTTAGGGAGGAAGATTCACTTGGATCCATTGATGAAGCTCGACCTCCAACGAAGCGGAGCCTTCCCCTCCTCTCCAGCCTTCTCCATCATTGGCCACAGTTTATTTCTTCGTTCTCTGTCCTCTTTTGAGAGATCCTCTGCAAATCTGAGGCCGCTGCCCCGTAGAAAGTGGGATGTTTTGGCAGTTTTCCACACTGCATCTCTGAGGAATCGTGATGAGAACGGGATGATTCACCTCTTGGTTTGGGATCGTTTGGTCGTTTGTTGCCCAGACCGTGCACCACATCCATGTTGTCAGCGAGCTGGTTTTTTTGTTCTGGCAAAACTTCTTGACAGATTTGAATGGCTTTTTGTCGCACATTTTCCTTCTCCGTCTCTTCCACGCCATGGAGTCGCCAGTTCCACCGTCGGGAGTCTCTCTCCAAGTCAGAGTCTTCTGTTGACACACGTGCACTCGCTTTTCCTCACCAGAGGCTTGTTTCTCAATCGTAGATATTTTAACTTTCATGTCTTTCATTTCTGCACAGGCAAAGTCAATAGTTTTTTGGAGATCTTCTATTTTCATTGCGTTTTCACTGACCATCTTCTCAATGCTGTCAGATCTGGTGTTTATCCGTGCAGATAGAGCGGTAACGATGTAACGATGAGCTAACGATGTCGCTGCAGTTACACTCGGCATTTTCGCGGCATTCATCGTTTTTTTTGCTTGGGGTCACAGGGAGAGGAGGAAATTCGTCGGAATCTGAGCCAGGAACAATCCTGGTAGCGGTGTAACTGTGACAATTGTCTATTAGCACATTACCTTCTTTAGCATTAGCTCCAAGCAAAGTTGTGTTGAGGCCTTCCGTTGATCGACTTCTGTCGCTTCTGTCTCGTTTTGGAGGCATTTAAGTTCTTCTCTTCTGTGCCGGTCGTGTTGCACCGTCTTTAAAAATGATTTTGTCCGGAAAAAAAGAAAAAGAAAAGAGCTGTAACTCAATCTACTGTTGTAAAAATGAACTCTACAGAACTCGGTGAAAGCATGTGCTCACCCGGCCTCCTGGTCTTGTTTCTCCGTGTTTAGAAGAACTTCCTGGACTCTAAAGACCAGGATTCCTTGTGAACAGAGCATGTGCAGAAAACAACTTCCTGTTCCGTTTGATGGAGATATTCTGTTACGTTTACATGACCCAATATTCAGTTTTAAAAGGAGTAACCCAGGGGAATATTGGGGTTTTTAAAACCCGAATATGAGCAAAATCTGGTTATTAAAGGAGTTATTGGTGTTTACATGGCCGTGTAACCGGGTTATTGATCATATTCAGGTTTTAAAAGGTTATTGATGCTGGAAACACAGTCATAGTAGAAAAATAGATTTAGCAGCTTTTAAAAGCAGAATGGATTTATCTAAAGTGACTTGAGCAAAAAATTCATATTACAATAATGAAATAGCAGTGATATATATTTAATATAATATGATATTACGGTAGTTGTGTGACGTACAAAGTGAGTGTTGCACATTATAGTACGTACGAATTAAAACAGATAATTAACATTAAGACAAACTACACAAGTTTAAGCCATGAAAGATTTTATAGATCAAAATAGCCTCATTATATTTTATAATGTCTATTTCATATTTAACTAGACCTGAAGGATAAATTAACTTTATTTCATATTTAACTAGTTAGACCTGAAGGATAATTTAGTGACAATAACGAAGCTAAAGCTGGAGATTGTAACGTTCCAGCTCGGCCTAACGTTACTAACGTTAGTAACGTTAGTAACGTTACTAACGTTACTAACGTTAGTAACGTTAGTAACGTTAGTAACGTTACTAACGTTACTCCTTCCACGTCTGACGAAGTTTCATCAACCGTAAACTCATGTAGCTAAAAACCCAGTCAGGAATTATAGAAGCAGAATAAAACACAAGTTATTATAATAATAACCCAGTCAGGAATTGGAGAATAAAACACAAGTTATTATAATAATAACCCAGTCAGGAATTGGAGAATAAAACACATTCAACAGTTATTATTATAATTAAAACTAATATGTCTGGAGCCGTAAACAATGAAAAGTCTTGTATCAGAATTAGAATGAAGACGGTAGAAATATAGGATTTATATTTGTGTGATAGTTTTCCCCCAGACTTCCACCAGTCCGTCCCTAGCAACAGTGGTTGCTAAGGACCCGCTGGTTGCCATGACGAACTCGCTGCTTTAATATCTGCTTTACCGGATATTAGTTTATAATTAAGATGAAAACCCGTTACCGCTCATTTACACTTCCACCTAATATAATATATATAATATAATATAATATAATATAATATAATATAATATAATATAATATAATATAATATATATATAATATAATATAATATAATATAATATAATATAATATATATAATATAATATAATATAATATAATATAATATATATAATATAATATAATATAATATATATAATATAATATAATATAATATAATATAATATATATAATATAATATAATATATATAATATAATATAATATATATAATATAATATAATATAATATAATATAATATATATAATATAATATAATATAATATATATAATATAATATAATATAATATATATAATATAATATAATATAATATATATAATATAATATAATATAATATAATATATATAATATAATATAATATAATATATATAATATAATATAATATAATATATATAATATAATATAATATAATATAATATATATAATATAATATAATATAATATATATAATATATATAATATAATATAATATAATATAATATAATATAATATAATATAATATAATATAATATATATAATATATATAATATAATATAATATAATATAATATAATATAATATAATATAATATAATATAATATAATATAATATATATAATATAATATAATATAATATATATAATATATATAATATAATATAATATAATATAATATAATATAATATAATATAATCTCATTTACACTTCCACCTAATATAATATATATAATATAATATAATATAATATAATATAATATAATATAATATATATAATATAATATAATATAATATATATAATATAATATAATATAATATAATATAATATAATATAATATAATATAATATATATAATATAATATAATATAATATAATATATATAATATAATATAATATAATATTATATTATATAATATAATATATATAATATAATATAATATAATATAATTAATATAATATAATATAATATAATATATATAATATAATATAATATAATATAATATAATATAATATAATATATATAATATAATATAATATAATATAATATAATATAATATAATATAATTAATATAATATAATATAATATATATAATATAATATAATATAATATAATATAATATAATATAATATAATATAATATAATATAATATATATAATATAATATAATATAATATAATATAATATAATATAATATAATATAATATAAGGCTAAAGACGTTTTAAAATAATGAATGAGGTTTATCCATGTCATGATTTTTTACATAAAAGGTTTAATTTAGATTTTAATAATTGTACTTTTTGTAACAGACATGGAAACTTAGAGCTTCTTTGTTTCTCTCGTTTCTAACCAGGACCTTTATGAAGTTTTAATACTGGATAATGTAATAATTAAACCATTCCTATTCTGACATTTAAAGCATTAAAGTTGGTTTACAAGTGGAGGACAAAAAAATAGACTTTGGAATCAATCATTTAATTATATTGGCTAAATTATGTATTCATAAATGTTGTTTTTTGAAAATGAATCCAATCTTTATTGCATATCTAAAGGAAATAATTCAGTACAAAAAATATTTAAAATCTTGCATGATTGAAAAAGCCCAGCATGTTCAGAAGAATCTTTGTTCCTAATTCCTCACTCATCACTGGCGTTTTTATTTATTTATTTTTTTTATTTTTTTTAATTTTTATTTTATTTATTTTATTTTATTTTTTTATTTTATTGTTTATTCCTTTTCTTTCTTTTTCGCTCTGTATCTTTGTTTTGTTTTATTGTTTTACTCATCGGTCGCTCAGTTTTCTTTGATGCAAATGTTTTTCTGGAATCAATAATGTGCCTTGTTTTTTTTTGTAAAATCAATGAGAAAAAATAAATAAATAAATAAACAAATAAATAAACCTTTGACACGAAAAAATAAATAAATAAATAAAAAAAATCTGGGTTACCGGATGTGACGTAGCGCCCATCCCCCTGCTCCGCTGTAACGTCTCACTAATCTCATCCTTAAACCCGATTTATGGTTCCGCGTTAAATCGACGGCGTAGCCTACGGCGTAGGTACGCGGCGACGCGCAGAGTACATGCGCGTCGCCGCCTAACCTACGGCGTTGGCTCTGCGTCGGTGTGACGCGGAACCATAAATCAGCCTTTACAACTGCTCAAAACTACAAAACCGAGACCAAAAGAGGAACAAAGATAACCTTTAGAATTAAATCGTTATAGTAACTAATTTGACATACATAACCTCTATAATTAAATCTTTATACCTCGAATTTAAACAAACATCAAATCTCCACCCCCGGGTTTTATTGTGAAAGGACGTCAAATCCAGTCAGATTGTAAAATAAAATCAAAAAAAATTATGAGAATAAAGTCGTAATATTACGAGAATAAAGTCATAATATTATGAGAATAAAGTCGTAATTTATGAGAATAAAGTCGTAATTTATGAGAATAAAGTCGTAATTTATGAGAATAAAGTCGTAATTTATGAGAATAAAAGTCGTAATTTATGAGAACAAAGTCGTAATTTATGAGAATAAAAGTCGTAATTTATGAGAACAAAGTCGTAATTTATGAGAATAAAGTCGTAATTTATGGGAATAAAGTCGTAATATTATTATTATGACTTTATTCTCGTAATTTCCCTTTTTTTCTTAGTTAGGCCCTAATACTCCGTCGTAATTTTCCCAAAAATGCAAATAAAAAATAGAAAATAAAAATATAAAAACAAACCAACAAAATTCTAACGGGACGTTTCACTGGAGCCGTTGTGAGGAAGGCTTTTATTGTGAAAGCCCGTACCGGAAGAGGAAGTCCGGACTCGGAGCGGTTGAACCGCGGCGCTCACGCTGGAAACAGTCGCGGAAATAACGGAGTATTTTAGTTCTTTTAACACTTTGGAGCGTCTGTTTCTCCGGGATGGAGTTTGTGCTACAAACTTCCGCCGGTGAACAAAGTTAAAGAGCAGAAGGTGAGCCGTCGGAGCGATCTGTGCTGTATCCTTCCGCCGCTCCGCCAGCAGCGGCGGCGGCGGCGGCGCGGATCCTTCCGCCGCTTCCTGGAGGGACTACTTTCTCCACGTCTGGCCCTCAAATCACCGCCTTTTAACACATTAACCTAATTTTAACGTTGTTCTTAAATCCACGGGCACATAGTCTTTTAAAAAAGGCGCGTTGTGTAAAGTTTGATGCTTTATTTTGATCTAAAAGTTGTGGTCCGTTAAGGCTGATTTATGGTTCCGCGTTAAAGCGACGCAGAGTCTACGCCGTAGGGTACGCGTGGAGGCGCAATGCACGGTGCACAGTATCTGCGTCGTTTTAACGCAGACCATAAATCAGGCTTTAGTGTGACTTCTCTATCCGGAACATTAAACAGTTTCCTCGTTTTTATGGTTTAATGAACAAAAATCACTCTTATATGAAACATCCCTTATTTCTTAAGCTTTCAGAGCCTCGTGGTTTGTGTTAAACGTGTGAATAATAGTATTAATTCCATGTTTGCACAAGGCGTATTGTATAACTATGATTTACATTTATAGTTGATTAAATTGCATTAAATAAGTCAGATAATTTCTTTAAAGTAGTCATAAAACAGATCTGGCTAAAGGGACAACACAGTTAACGCACATGATTTAAGTAAATATAATAAAAAGCATTGATTAACTTGGTAGAGGAACGGCTTAAAGTTTCTGTTAATTTAAAATGAAACTAAAAAGATCAGTTTAGTTATTATTATTATTATTATTATTATTATTATTATTATTATTAATGTTGCTGTGACCGAACATTTGGAATTAGCAGGTTTCAATGACGATGCAGTTCAAGACTTCATGTTACGTATAAACTGAGTTATGTATTTACATTCTCTGTATTTTATAATAAAACATTTTATTTGTAGAGCACTTTTCATGTATAATCTCAAAGTGTTTACATAAACAAGGGAAAGTCAGGACACATAAAAGAGCAGAAGTAAAAAAAGCATAAAAAACATAATAAAACCCTCTAACAAAGACCAGGGAAAGCCTTCCCGAACAGGAAAGTTTAAGCCCCTTTTTGAAAGTGTCCACAGACGGGGTTGACGTAGGTGTTCAGGGAGGGAGGATTTTTTTGTGCCAAAATTAAATAATCGAGTGAAACTGACAGTTTTACATTTACATTTCATGATTCAGCAACACAAAATCATTAATTAAATGTGTCATGAATTAATTAAATGCTGAAATAATAACAGTAATGTCATTTTCGAGCATAGTAATGGAGTCTGAGTGGCCTCCCATCGCTGACTCCAGATCAGTAACCCGCCTCTCCGCTGCATCCCCTTTGGCGTCCATGTGCTCCACCGCACTCCGTAGTTCGGTCCGGAGCTGCTCAATCTGGCTGGAGTTCTGCAGACTGGGCAACCGACTTTTCCTCAATCTTTGCCAACAAATCCTCTTTGAGTGAAGTGATCTCTTCAAGCACCACATTTTGGTCGCTGGCTGCGGCTGTGCCTTTTTTCGAAGCGGCTACAGGCCCAGAGCTAGCATTAGCAATTTGGCTAGCAGCAGCTTCTGCCTCTTTGCGGCCGCTCCGGCTCTTATTCATCTTGCTCCGACGGCGACTCAAAACTTTGTTTACGAAACAGAACTTTGTCTGTTACAGTCTTAACGAGCTAGAAGCAGCTTTCAGGACGCTGGCGTATCAAATAAGAGCAATATGATCGTAATTCTGGCGTTTTGTGTGGGGAGCTCAACTAAACTCCGTCTTCACATGGCTCCGCTCCAACTGGAAGCCCCTTGTTTCTACTTTTAACTAGTTTCTAACCACTCTAGAAACCCTATCTTGTTTTTAACCTTCTTTAACACTCACTAACTTTTTAGCATCAATTTTTGATCACAATACGTTCCTGATCGCGGAAGAATGAGATGATATTCCCGGGAGGATCTGCTTGCTCTCAGGAGTTGCATCAGCACCTCTGTTTTGGGAGAAATCTCACTTTTGGCTCGAGAGCGGTCGGCTGTGCAAAAATGAATCGGACACACACTCACTTTCGCTATAATGAAAACATTTATTAGCCAGAAAAGCAAGCATTTGCATAGAAGACTCACACACAACTGCTCTTCGCTAGGATAACTCTGTGTCAAGTTATCCCCCGCAAATCACAAAGCAACAGACAATTACACAAGGCTGGGCCTAAACTCTTAGCTCGACACAGAAAGACTGGAGAGCCGACAGTCCAAAAGTAGAGCGGCCAGAAACCCTAGCTGGGCGTCGTGCACAAACCCGCAGCAGACTCCGAACCCGGACTTCCGGCTCTCTCGTCTTTATACCTTTCTACTCAGCACCTTGCGGAGGGGGTTGCCCCTTCAACCCCCGCCTGCCAGTTCCCACGCTAAGTCTAAGGCCCCGTTTACATGGGGCAAAAACGGAGGCGTTTTCATGCATTTTGGCCGTTCGTTTACACCAAAACGGAGGTCAAAGCCCCCAAAAACGATCATTTCTGAAAACTCCGGCCAAAGTGGAGATTTTCAAAAACTCTGTTTTCACGTTTGCGTCTAAACAGACAAAACGGAGGAAAACAGAGATTTACGTCACATTATGCGACAGAAACGTCACCAGCAGCGTCATGAGTGCGACCTGTGTTTACAATTTGTTTGGCCACCGTCAATATTTTATTTTATTTTACCTGTTTTAAATTCTGTCAGACTCTCGTTCCGTCTTGGAAGTAAAGCCTGAATTATGGTCCCGCGTTAAATCGACGGCGTAGCCTACGGCGTAGGGTACGCGGCGATGCGCCGTAGGCTACGCCGTCGATTTTACGCGGAACCATAAATCTGCCTTTATTCACCCGCCCGAGACTCGCCTTTTATTCGCCCCACCAACCGCCCTGCGCTCTTAAAAGAAACTCCTAAAAGAACTCCTAGACAAGGCGGCAGGAAGAAAATAGAAGCAGGTCTAACGTCCGACCAAAGTGGGGAAAAAAACGAACAAAATAACGGCGTGTGGTGACGCAATGAAACAGCGAACAGCTGGAGTGAGCGGCGTGTTCGTGGTGTTAAAGCTGCAAACATGTCAGCTCATTACTGGGATGTGGGGAAAAGCAGAGGACACGAGAAATGATCAAATAGGTACCAGATCTTGTTGGATCCGGCACAAATTAAGCCCTAATAAGATTAAGATAAGATGATAAGATGATAATTCTTATTATATCTTATTATTTTATCAGAACCTTCCGCTCTTTGGCGATCTCCCTCCAGCAGTTGCCACTTTATTGAGGTTCTTGTATTGAAATCACTGTTTCCTACAGCGCTTTCAACTTTTTTTTCAACTTTCAACCGGCTTTCAAAGCGAGCGACAGGAAGAAAAGAAAATAGAAGCAGGGCGTGCGACAAAAGTCCAGCTCAAAACGGCGCTGCGTCGCTCGCAACCAGTGTAGACAGTGCAAATAAAAAATAAAGCTCGCTCGCTCGCATGCAGTGTGGACATGGTGTAACGCAGAACCATAAATCAGCCTTAACTGGAAGTTACTCGTGTCATTTGTTGATGTTTTTTCCAGGATTCTGATTGGCTAGCATGACGTTACCAGCGTTTTCATGCGAGTCCGTGTAAACGAGGATATTTTTGAAAACGGAGAGGGAAAAATATCCGTTTTTGTAAATACCCGGCTACGTGTAAACGTGGCCTAAGTCTTGGTTCACACGGGAGTTCTCCTGTGATTGATTGATTGATTGATTGATTGATTGATTGATTGATTGATTGATTGATTGATTGATTGATTGATTGACTAAACAGCAGGTGCAGACTGTGTTTTGGGAATTCAGGACATCCTCAGGACACAAAACATATTTTTTCTCCCTTCGACCTCTGAGGGGATTTCCTCCCCAAATCTAGCCACGCTAGCGGGGGACAAGAGCCGGCGCGATCGTAAGGGAGAGAAGGAATAATAAGGAAAAGAAGACATACCTGCCCTCAGTTCTTATGGGGAATGTCCGATCGCTGGCCAACCAAACGGATGAACAGCCCTGGTGAAAAACCAGACGGAATACCGGGAGTAGGAATGGGTGATATTTTACCCTTCACGATAAACCGCCAAAAAAATTCCTCACGATAAGAATTTGTATCTCACGGTAAAAATGATAAATTCCCGTTGATGATGTTTTTGTGTAAAACTGATTTACGGTTCTGTGTTGAAGGAAGGAAGGAAGGAAGGAAGGAAGGAAGGAAGGAAGGAAGGAAGGAAGGAAGGAAGGAAGGAAGGAAGGAAGGAAGGAAGGAAGGAAGGAAGGAAGGAAGGAAGGAAGGAAGGAAGGAAGGAAGGAAGGAAGGAAGGAAGGAAGGAAATGAGCCTGCCTGAAAGAAAGAAAGAAAGAAAGAAAGAAAGAAAGAAAGAAAGAAAGAAAGAAAGAAAGAAAGAAAGAAAGAAAGAAAGAAAGAAAGAAATTAATTCCCGTTGATGAGGTTTTTGTGTAACAAACATGGCGGATCTGAGAGTGAGACAGATTTATAGTTACAAAGGTGGAGTTGAATTGGTATTTTTTTTTTATCGTCATTTTTATCGTTATCGGGAAAAATGCCAGAAATGATCGTGATAAATTTTTTAGTCCATACCGCCCATCCCTATCTGGGAGGCAAGTCTTTTGTGCTTCACGGAGTCTTGGCTGAACCAGCTACTCCAGAAAACGCGGTGGAGCAGGAGGTTTCACCACGGTGCGATCCGACACGAACCGAGACAGCGGTGAAACCAAGGGCGGTGGACTCGCTTTCTTTGGGCCAATCCCAATACACCCCCTACCCCTACTTTCAGCACCACACCTAAATTTAGCTTGCTACGTCACTGCGTGGTTTACGTTCGGGTACGTAAGCGACTGCGTAGTTATGTTTGCACAAACGTCACACCATATCAGGAAGCTGAGAGATAAAAACTGTTTTAATTTCAGCTGTAGCGCTGTTAATATGCCACTTTATTAAGTTTTAATATTTTTTCAGGAGTAAAAGTAACCGTTAAGATCCCCAACCTGGGCTCAGTTTATCCAAATAACGCCTGGTAAGAAATTTGATCTGATGTTTTGGGAGAAGAGCCGCCGCCCGCGGAGCAGCAGCAGCAGCAGCTGCCGTTACCATGGTAACAGCAGCAGCAGCCGTTACCATGGTAGCAGCAGCCGTTACCATGGTAACAGCAGCAGCAGCCGTTACCATGGTAGCAGCAGCCGTTACCATGGTAACAGCAGCAGCTCACGGCCGGGTCGACCTGAGCCATCGTCCCGGGGAGAAACCTGCAGCTCTGTGGAGAATTACCGCTGGCTGAAATAAATCATTTAGGAAGATAAATGTTGGTTTAATAGATGAAATCTAACAGTTGTAGCTACGCCTGTTAAGAAATTTGCTCCGAAAATTTCAAGATTTCTGCCTGCCGGCTCCGGAGCTGATTTATGGTTCCGCGTTAAATCGACGCGTAGCGTACGGCGTAGGGTACGGCGTAGGGTACGGCGTAGGGTACGGCGTAGGGTACGGCGTAGGGTACGGCGTAGGGTTCAGCGTACGGTGCGCGTCGCCGCGTAACCTACGCCGTATGCTCTGCGTTGGTGTAACGCGGAACCATAAATCAGCCTTTATTCTGGCGTGATCTTCGCAACAACGGGAAAACGAGTGATTTTGTACATTCACTGAGTGAATATTATGAAAGTAAAATATATATTTCTCACTAGAAATGTAATCAAAACGCATTTTTATGCTAACTCAAAAACTAACTCAAAATATTGATTTTATTCACTGAAAAATAAGAAATGTCCGCCTTTTTTTTTTTGATTCAGTCCGCAAATGACGACGAAAAGCATTCTGGGAAATGTTTCTGTCCCTAGATCAGCTAGTGAGGATCTGAAATCCCTCGATCCGTAGGGACAGATTCAGACACTACACTAGTTTTCTTCACTCCCCCCTAGGTGGAAAGAGGAATTGGGAACCACTACCCTCACGGGAACGGTAACATTTAGGGGAAGTGATGAAAACTAGGGGTAGTGGGGGAATGGGACAGGGCCTTTGTAAACACAAAGTGGTGTAATCCAGGACATGTCAATTCAATTAAATTCAATTTTATTTATATAGCGTCAACAAGAGTTGTCTCTGACCGGGCCGTTACCCTGCTGTTTTGGGAGAAATCTCACCTAGGTTCTAGAGGGGTCGGCTGTGCAAAAATGAATCAGACACACACTCGCTTTTGCTATAAGATATGAATACATTTATAAGCAAAAAAGCAAGCATTTACATAGAAGACATCCACAAAACTACCAGTTTGCTAGGATAATTTGCCAAGCTATCCCCCGCAAATGGCAGAGCACACAAAACTACCCGTTTGCTAGTATAACGGATCAAGTCATCCCCCGCAAATGGCAGAGCAATTACTCGTTTGCTAGGATAACTCTGTGTCAAGTTACCCCCCGCAAATGACAGAGCAACATACAATCACATAGGGGCTAGGCCTTGATAAACTCTTACCTTAACACAGAGGACTGGGAGAGCCGGACAGTCCAGGCAGAGGCAGCCATCAGAAACCCCGGCTGGGCGTCCTTGCACTTCGACCCACAGCAGACTCTCCCTGAACTTCCGGCTACCCCCCGTCTTTATACCTTTCTCGCGGAGGGGGTTGCCCCTTCTACCCCCGCCTGCCAGTTCTCACGCTAAGGCCTCAGTTCACACGCTAAGGCTCGGTTCACACGCGACTGAGCTTCCCGTGTGAACAAGCAGTTACAATAATACTAAACAGCAGGTGCAGACTGTGTTTTGGGAATTCAGGACATCTTCAGGACACAAAACATATTTTTTCTCCCTTCACCTGCCCCCCTCACTTCCACACTGCAGGATCCGGTGTTGTGCATTCAGAGATGCTTTTCGCCACCGGCAAAGGATGCTATACCATGTACAAAAGAGAAAAAAGAGAAGAGAAGGGGGGCCAGCACAAGAAACTACAGGAGCGACTCTAACACACTAGAGTTTACACTACCTAGAGATTTACCAACACCAGCTAGAGGTTTACTAAACACTAACTATAGGCTTTACTAAACAGAAAGGTTTTAAGTTTAGTTTTAAAGGTGGAGGTGGTGTCAGCCTCCTTAACCCAGATTGGAAGTTGGTTCCATAGTAATGGTGCCTGATAGCAGAACGCCCGCCCTCCAAATCTACATTTAAATACTCTAGGAACTACGAGTAAACCTGCACTCTGGGAACGGAGAGCTCTGCCAGGAACACAAGGCTCTATCATGTCTTGTAAATACTGTGGTTTCCCCCCCAGGTTAACCCCCCCAGATGTGGCTGCCACTTCTGCTCAGACTGCTGCTGCTGAAAGATGGAGAAGCTGCTGTTAGCGAGAGGCTAAAGCTCGGCCTGGAGGGATGACAGGAACCCTGGAGAAGGGGGAGACTCCCAGGACCTGCTAGACCAGGACTCCAGGACCTCCTAGACTCTCCAGGACCTCCTAGACTCTCCAGGACCTCCGAGACTCTCCGGGACTCAGGACTGGTTCTCGTTAGCGTGAAGCTCCAGACCTCCAGGACTCCAGAACCTGCTAGACCCCCCAGGTCAGACCTCCAGACCTCCTGGACTCCAAGACTCCAGGACTCCAGGACTCCAGGACTCCAGACCTCCAGGACTCCAGGACTCCAGGACTCCAGGACTCCAGGACTCCAGGACTCCAGGACTCCAGGATGGGCTCCGAGGGGTTCCAGTACCGAGCCTTGTACGACTACAGGAAGGAGCGTGACGAGGACATCGACCTCCACGTGGGAGACTCGCTGCTCGTTAGCAGAGGAGCGCTGCTAGCGCTGGGCTACGGGCCCGGGTCCGAGGAGAGACCGGCCGAGATCGGCTGGCTGCCGGGCCTCAACGAGACCACGCAGGTAAGAGACACACCTGAGACCATGTAGCCTAGCGCTGCTACACCACGCAGGTAAGAGACCACGCAGGTAACGAGACCACGCAGGTAAGAGACACACCTGAGACCATGTAGCCTAGCGCTGCTACACCACGCAGGTACGAGACCACGCAGGTAAGACACACCTGAGACCATGTAGCCTAGCGCTGCTACAACGAGACCACGGAGATAACGAGACCACGCAGGTAACGAGACCACGCAGGTAAGAGACACACCTGAGACCATGTAGCCTAGCGCTGCTACACCACGCAGGTACGAGACCACGCAGGTAAGACACACCTGAGACCATGTAGCCTAGCGCTGCTACAACGAGACCACGGAGATAACGAGACCACGCAGGTAACGAGACCACGCAGGTAACGAGAGGATCTCCTGGTCTCGGGGGTGTCCCGGTCTAGGGAGACCCCCCAGCTAGAGAATCCCCGTCCCAGCGTGTAAACCTGCGTCTCTCCGTCTGCAGGAGAAAGGAGATTTCCCGGGGACGTACGTGGAGTTCGTGGGCAGGAAGAGGATGTCCCCGCCCACGCCCAAGCCCCGCCCCCTCAGGCCTCCGTCAGCGGCGTCGGTTCAGGCGGACTCCGAGTCCGAGGGTGAGTCCGGTACCGGTTCAGGTTCAGACGGACTCCGAGTCCGAGACAGTGAAAATTGTAACTTTAGTCAAATTTCGGTGTCTCGCCATGAACATAAAAGTTGTTGTAACTTAAACATACTTGGTCCAAATTGACCCGAAATCTGTACATTTAATTACAATTAAGTACAATTAATTTTGCTCAGGTATACTTTTTTCATCAAATTATGTACTGTAATTACTGTTTCCTACATCCAATCACAATGAAATCCACACATATTATTGTCGTAAGGGCCTTATTGACTGCATCACGTATCGTGGTCATAACTTGAACGAAATTGCAATTCTACGTCACTCTGGATTTCTGGTAAAATAATCATTAAAAATCATTGGTTTTGTCTTAAGACAATTAAATGTCAGATTCAGATACATTTTCGACAGGACTTAAAAATCACACGCTGGTATATATCGGTTTTAGAGAAGTTTGTCACTCACTTTTTTCAAAATATGAATTATTCTTCAAATAAATTGTAACTTTGTCATGCCATGTCCAATTAACTTCAAACTTCGTGAACATATTGATTACTTTGATGTGGAAATATCCTGTTAATTTCATAAATCTATGTCCAACACGTGATTTTTAATTAATTTTTATGTTGAATCATTGCCAGCCTGTCAGCAGCCTGAGCTGGAGATGGGAGATGGGAGATGGGAGGGGGGGCAGCTCCCGCGGGGGGGCGGGAGGGAGTAAGGGAGGGAGGGAGGCTTATGCGCGCGCAGCTCCTGCGGCGGCAGCCTGAAGGTGCACCAGGGTGCGAGGGCCCGTTCATGCTGCAGCAGCTTTAATGTTGTTTGTTCTGCAGGTTTAATGTTGTTTGTTCTGCAGGTTTAATGTTGTTTGTTCTGCAGGTTTAATGTTGTTTGTTCTGCAGGTTTAATGTTGTTTGTTCTGCAGCTTTAATGTTGTTTGTTCTGCAGCTTTAATGTTGTTTGTTCTGCAGGTTTAATGTTGTTTGTTCTGCAGGTTTAATGTTGTTTGTTCTGCAGCTTTAATGTTGTTTGTTCTGCAGCTTTAATGTTGTTTGTTCTGCAGCTTTAATGTTGTTTGTTCTGCAGCTTTAATGTTGTTTGTTCTGCATGTAGAGGCCTAAGAACAGTTCATAGCTTGTAACTGTTAACATGATTAAAACTGTGTTACATAAGTTCATGATATATAATTTCATATTCATTATGTGTGTTAAAAATATATATTATTTGATTTAGAATTGCATAAAGTAGTTAAAATGTAAAAGTATATAAGAATCCATGTGTTTATGTATGTGATTTGGAAGCTAAGGATAAAAGGTGTACTTGCTCTTTAAGAGTTACCTGCACAGCTGCCATTGATTACCTGCAGTGGATGAAGGAGAGTCTGAGCTTGAGAGCAGTGAAGGCAAACGGTTTTCTTACCTCTCTCTTTGTTGCATTTAGTTACAAAAGGTGTTTTTTGGCCAGCTTACTTTTCTTGCCAGTGGATGTACACTCTGAGTAATAAAGTGGAGATCCTTATTTTTGTTTTACTACGCTTCTGGAGTGAACTTTTTTGATCAGTGTGTGTTGCTAGGCCAAGCAACGAACACCACTTGTGGATGTAGCTTCTTGCTAACTATTGACTGGGACAGAGTAAGCCATAAGCAACTATCTCAAGTTCGAAATTTAAACCTCTACAATTAGTAAGAAAACCTGCTTGACGTTGGACAAGAAGCCTTGGAGAGGTTTTGTGGACAGTGGAGCATGTTTTAAGATTCAAGGAGGGACCTGAAGAGACTTCCTCAGTTAGCCTACCAAGGCTGCTTTTGTGACTGTTGGTTAACAAGTGGAACCTGGATAATTACTGGAACGACCAACCACAAGGCAATCATGACTGGGAAAGGAAAAGAAGAGATGGTAGGTGCAACTGAGGAAAAGAGAGTTGTTAAACCAACACTTAAAGGATTGGAATATAATCTGCAATTAAAAATAACTGCAAGAAGATCTATACTGGGCCAACTTACTGAAAAACGGAAAGAATTGCATGTTTTAATGGATGATGATGCAAATGTGGAAAATATTGAAAAGGTACGGTTGGCCAAATATGAAACACTGTTAAAGGAGTTCAGTGAAATGAACGTGCATGTTAAAGACCTATTCTGCCAGATAGGATGTGAGGAGAATATGAACACGGATCAAAGGGATTGGTTTGAGCCAAGAAATAGTGATTTCACAGACTTTGCACAAGAGGTGAATACATGGATACGGGCGGCTAAGCTACGCCAAGAAGAAGCTAACAAGGTTAGCGATGAGGTAAAACCTGAAGACAGTGTGTCAGTCATATCTAAGAAATCCAGAAGATCTAAGTCTGTCTCTTCTGCTTCTACAACATCATCAGCTCGAGCTGAACGCTTAAAGGTAGAATTGCAAAGAGCTGCTTTGTTAGCTAAGTCGGCTACATTGAAGAAAAAACAGGCTTTAGAAGAACACTACAGCTCACTACAACTAAAGCTCAATGCTGAAAAAGAAGAGTTAGAGCTACAAGAAGGGCTCGCTGCAACCGATGCGCAATTGTCTGTATTAAGAAAATATGAAGGTTCTGAGGCGTCATGCAGAAGCAAAAGTAGTAGAGTGAATGTACTAACATCTACTTCAGTGAAGCATAATGTCAGCCACTCTATGAGAAGAGATGCAGATGACAATGTGAGTCAAGCTTCTGTCAGCTCAGTGGACAATTCTGTTACTGGTAATCTGGTTACTGTCATGCAGCGCCAAAACGATATCACCGAATGCCTAATAAAGCAACAGAGGCTCTCTACATTGCCACCACAGAACATTCCTGTTTTCAAGGGTGATCCGATGGAATATCGTCTCTTCATGAGAGCATTTGAACATGGCGTAGAGAGTAAGACTGAAAATAACAAAGACCGTCTTTATTATTTAGAGCAACACACAAATGGACAGCCTAATGACTTAGTGCGCAGCTGCTTTCACATGGACCCAGATCAGGGCTATCCTGAAGCCAAAAGACTTTTGAAAGAGCGGTTTGGTGACAAATATAAGATATCCATGGCTTATCTTGACAAGGCTTTAAACTGGCCTATCATTAGAACAGATGACACCAAAGCACTCGAATCATACGCCCTCTTCCTCACAAGCTGCAGTAATGCTATGTCAGACCTACAGTACTTAGACGAGATGGAAAATGCTGCTAACATGCGCACGATCATCGCAAAGCTCCCCTACAGGCTGAGAGAGAGATTCAGGGGTGTCGCCATCGACATTCAGAAAAGACAAGACCGCCGGACGAAGTTCAAAGACGTAGTGATGTTCGTCAACACACAGGCTGAAATGGCATCACATCCTGTGTTCGGTGAAATCTCTGGGCAAACAAAACACCAGACAGACAAAGTAGAAAGGTCAAGTGGAAAGAAAAAGGTCACAATACTGGCCACTGAAGTAAAAGCGCAGAAAGCTGAAAAAGGTGAAGGAAACAAGAAAGCTCTGGAGAAGAAAATACATTTTGACAAGGCCTTCAACAAACCATGTATCTTCTGTCAGGGAGACCATACCATGGAACAGTGCAAGAAACTTCAAAGAATGCTGCACAAGGAAAAGTTGGAGTTCCTCAAGAGCAAAGGACTTTGTTTCAGTTGTCTTACAGCAGGACACATGAGTAAGGCCTGTGAAGAAAAGAAGAGCTGTCAGATATGTTCAGCAATACACCCTACACTCCTACACATAAAATGGAAACCCAAAGACTCATCGGAGGAGCCAAAAGAGGGGTCTCCAAAGGAAGAACAAACTGTGGTCAGCGGATTCGTGGACGCAGGAGCCGCATGCTCTCAGACTGGGGCCGGGGGCACAGATAGTATCCTCGCCATCGTTCCTGTGAGAGTAAAGGTAAAGAAAGGCAACAAGGTGCTGACTTGTTATGCATTCCTGGATCCAGGGAGTAACGCTTCCTTCTGCACTAACAAGCTAGCTAACGACCTTCACCTGCAAGGAAAAAATGTGAACATTCTTCTTACCACGATGGGGGAACAAAAGACAGTTTCCTGCAAAGCTGTAGCAGAACTAGAAGTGAGTAGCCTGGAAGGTGATGACTTCATCGAGCTCCCAGAGGTTTATACACAAAAGGTTATCCCCGTGAGCAAAGAGAACATTCCGACTCAAAAAGACGTGGATAAGTGGCCACATCTGCAAGGTGTACGAATCCCTTCCATCAATGCAGATATCAGTCTCTTGATTGGAACTGATGTGGCAAAAGCCTTGGAACCAGAGGAAGTAATCCGCAGTGTCAAAGATGGGCCGTATGCTGTACGCACAGCTTTGGGATGGACCGTAAACGGACCACTGCGTGAGAATAGCAGATGCCGGGAAAAGAACGGATACCTACAGATCCAGACGAATCGAATTTCAGTGGCTCGACTGGAAGAGTTATGGATTCAGCAATTTAAGTATGATTTTCCTGAGAATGCTCAGAGAGAGCAGCTGGAAATGTCCAAGGAAGACCAGCTGTTCATGGACAGAGTCTCTGAATCAGCCAAGCTGGTCGACGGCCACTACTCTATCGGGTTGCCGTTGAAGAACAGAGATGTCAAAATGCCCAACAACAGAGCAGTGGCAGTGCAACGAGCGCTCAACATGAAGAAGAAGCTTCAGAAAAACCAGACGTTCAAGGAGGACTACGTCAGCTTCATGAACGATGTAATCAGCAGGGGCTACGCTGTGAAAGTCCCAGATGAAGAGCTAAACCGGAGCGATGGGAAAGTGTGGTTCATCCCGCATCACGGCGTCTACCACCCTAAGAAGAAAAAAATACGGGTGGTATTCGATTGCGGAGCTGCGTATCAAGGAACCACGCTTAACGAACAACTACTGCAGGGGCCTGACATGACGAGCAACCTGGTTGGCGTTTTAACAAGATTCCGTCAAGAGCACGTCGCAGTCATGGCGGATGTGGAATCAATGTTCCACCAGGTGAAAGTCCCACCAGAAGATGCTGACCTTCTCAGGTTCCTGTGGTGGCCGGATGGTGACATCTTGAAAGAGCTACAAGAGTACAGGATGGAGGTACACTTGTTTGGCGCCACGTCATCACCAAGCTGCGCTAGCTATGCTTTGAGAAGGTGTGCTGAAGATAACAGGAACGGTTTTGACGCAGCAGTGGTGGACACAGTCTTACATAATTTTTATGTTGACGACTGTTTGAAATCAGTTGCCTCCGAACAAGAAGCAGTCAAATTACACCAAGACCTGAAGGCCATCTGTCAAACAGGAGGCTTCAGACTAACAAAATGGATGACCAACAACCAGGATGTGTTCTTGAACATTCCAAAAGAAGACCGGGCAACAAAAGTCAAAGACCTTGACCTTGACCAGGACTCGCTCACCATTGAGAGAGCTTTGGGGGTACAGTGGTGCATCCAGTCGGATCGGTTCAAGTTCCACGTGAACATCCAGCAGAAACCTCTCACCAGAAGGGGAATCTTGTCAATGATGAGTTCGGTCTACGACCCACTGGGGATGTTATCTCCAGTCATACTGCCTGCCAGAAACATCTTGCAAGAACTGTGCAGAATGAGAACAGGATGGGACGATACTGTGCCAGACCATCTCGCACAACAATGGTCAACGTGGATGAAAGAGCTTCATCAGCTCACTGACTTTGGAGTGGATCGGTGCCTGAAGCCACCAGAATTTGGAGAAATAGTGGAGGCTCGGCTGCATCACTTTAGTGACGCGAGCGAAATAGGCTATGGTACTGTCACTTACCTAGTCCAGAAGAACAGCAGCAACCAAATACACTGCTCATTCGTCTTGGGTAAGGCAAGGGTTGCCCCTATCAAGGCCACGACCATCCCACGGCTGGAGCTGACGGCAGCTACCTTAGCTGTGAAGGTGGATGTCATGCTGAAGAAAGAACTACAGCTGCTACTGTCAGATTCCATGTTCTGGACAGACAGCACCGCCGTACTTAAATACATAGCAAACGAGAACATCAGATTCAAGACATTTGTGGCGAACAGGGTCACCACAATCCTACAAGCATCAAAAGTGCAGCAATGGAGTTACATCAACACTCAATTGAATCCAGCTGATTATGCTTCCAGGGGGCAAAAGGCGAGTGTCTTCATACACAACGAGGTGTGGATCTCAGGGCCTGCCTTCCTCAGAAAGCCAGAACAGGAAGGGCCAGACAAGCCAGATCTTTCAGAGGAGCTTACAGCAGAAGATCCTGAGGTCAAGAAAGGCATACTCATTAATGCTATAACAGTAGAAGAAATCACTGATGCAATGCAACAATTAACAGAATACTTCTCTTCATGGATGAAACTCAAGAAGGCGGTGGCGTGGCTCACTGGAATCAAAGGAACCCTGGTAAACCTGTCGAAGAAGAGAAAGGAAATTAATGGATTATACAAGGATCAACAACAAGTGAACAAAAAATTGTCAAGCTACAAGAAGAGTCTCAAGCAGACTTACCTGACCGTGGATGATCTGCGACAAGCCGAGCTGGATATCATCCGCCACTGTCAGCAAAAGAGGTTCCATGAGGAAATGTCTGCTCTTCAGAGAAAGGAGCCTGTCAAGCAAAGTAGTCGAATCTACAGACTGAATCCGCAACTTCAAGAGGGAATCCTCCGTGTCGGAGGGAGGCTCAGTCGAGCATCTATGCCAGCCGAAGCCAAGCACCCGATGCTCCTCCCTAAAGACCATCGCGTGGCTGAACTGATTCTCCAGGATGCACATGAGCGGCTAGGACACAGTGGACGCGACACAAATGATGGCGGATCTACCAAGAAACAGAGTCCTGCCGGACGAACCACCTTTCACCAGAGCTGGAGTGGATCTGTTTGGGCCATTCAACGTAAAGCGTGGAAGATCATCCGTGAAAAGGTATGGTGTTATATTTACCTGCCTTGCAAGTCGTGCGGTCCATATCGAAATGGCAACGTCGCTGGAAACAGACTCCTTTATACAGGCTCTGCGTCGCTTCATTGCCAGGAGAGGTCAAGTGAAAGAAATGCGATCCGATAACGGGACCAACTTCATCGGAGCTGACCGCGAGCTCAGAAAGGCTTTAAAGGAGTGGAATACTGAACGAATTGAGCACAGCTTGTTCCAACGTGACATCAAATGGATGTTCAATCCACCATCCGGCTCGCACCACGGCGGGGTGTGGGAGAGAATCATTCGCTCCATCAGGAAAATCATGAGTGCTACGCTGAGAGAACAAAGCTTGGATGAAGAAGCTCTTCAAACGTTCTTCTGTGAATGTGAGGCCATCCTGAACAGTAGGCCTATTACCACACCTTCAAATGATATGAATGATCTGGAAGCTCTCACCCCACAACACTTGTTGCTGCTCAAGACTCAACCCAACTTACCACCGGGACTCTTCCAGAAAGAAGATACCTACGCACGCAAAAGATGGAGGCAAGTCCAGTATATGAGCGATTTATTCTGGAAGCGCTGGACCAAGGAGTATCTGCCTCAACTCCAAAAAAGACAGAAATGGAACCATCCATCACGGAACTTCATCCCAGGAGATGTAGTCTTGATCGTCGATGAGTCAGCGCCTAGGGGATCCTGGCTGATGGGAAGGATTGTCAAGACTATGGAGGATGAGCATGGACTGGTCCGCAAGGTTCGAGTCAAGACAAAGACAAATGAACTGGAGAGGCCGATAACAAAGCTCTGCTTACTTCAAGAAGCGGCATGAGAAGGACTATAACTTACCTGAGTGTTACTCAGAAGAAAGACATTCTAAGAATAGAATTGATAGATTGATAGATTTTTGTTATTTGTTAAAAGTTTTACTTTTGTAAGTTGTAATTGTTTCTACCCTAGGAACCAATTAGGGGCCGGGTATGTAGAGGCCTAAGAACAGTTCATAGCTTGTAACTGTTAACATGATTAAAACTGTGTTACATAAGTTCATGATATATAATTTCATATTCATTATGTGTGTTAAAAATATATATTATTTGATTTAGAATTGCATAAAGTAGTTAAAATGTAAAAGTATATAAGAATCCATGTGTTTATGTATGTGATTTGGAAGCTAAGGATAAAAGGTGTACTTGCTCTTTAAGAGTTACCTGCACAGCTGCCATTGATTACCTGCAGTGGATGAAGGAGAGTCTGAGCTTGAGAGCAGTGAAGGCAAACGGTTTTCTTACCTCTCTCTTTGTTGCATTTAGTTACAAAAGGTGTTTTTTGGCCAGCTTACTTTTCTTGCCAGTGGATGTACACTCTGAGTAATAAAGTGGAGATCCTTATTTTTGTTTTACTACGCTTCTGGAGTGAACTTTTTTGATCAGTGTGTGTTGCTAGGCCAAGCAACGAACACCACTTGTGGATGTAGCTTCTTGCTAACTATTGACTGGGACAGAGTAAGCCATAAGCAACTATCTCAAGTTCGAAATTTAAACCTCTACACTGCAGCTTTAATGTTGTTTGTTCTGCAGGTTTAATGTTGTTTGTTCTGCAGCTTTAATGTTGTTTGTTCTGCAGGTTTGGTGTTGTTTGTTCTGCAGGTTTAATGTTGTTTGTTCTGCAGGTTTAATGTTGTTTGTTCTGCAGGTTTAATGTTGTTTGTTCTGCAGGTTTGGTGCTGCCGGATCTTCCAGACCAGTTCGGACCTCCGGACACGGCGCCGCCCCTGCTGGCCCGGCTGATGGAGGCCGTGGAGACCAGAGGTGACCAGAACCAGAACCAGACCTGGTTCCCCCCAGCAGGGACCGGTTCAGACTAGGGATGCCCCGATACCGATACTGATATCGGTATCGGGGCCGATACTGCCCTCATATACTCGTACTCGCAAAAAATTCTCCGATACCACGCACCGATACTTGTAGTTACTCGTTAGCGCCGCCAGGGGGAGATGTTGAGCCGACCCGCGTCTCGCTGGGCCTGGCCAACACAGTCTCACTCCCAGCTCGTCAAAAACCGACGCTTGGTCAGGGCCCTTCGGCGTCACTTTCTGACTCACAAGGTCGCCCTCAGCGTCAAGCACCGACGCAGCGGGCTCTCAACAGATTCTAATGTAACCCGGCCGCGGCATTTCAAGCCGCTGAGAGCATCAGTCCCATTGGATAAGTGAGGACCGGACACACGGAAGTATTCTAATTACTGTCCGTTTTGACGTTAAAGGTTACCTATTATGAAAAACACGTTTTTTCTTGTTTTAACATATATAAAGTGGTCTCCCCTCACCCTGCCAGCAGAGGGGAGACAAAATACCATGGAATTCTGCAAGCTCTCTGACCCCCGCCGGACAGAGTCCCCCAGTGTCACGTGACCTTTTTTTGAGCCATTCTGAATCTGCGCCTATGGTGACGTCACCATAGGCGCTCATTTCCAGAGGTTCAGCCTCCGCTGCTGAAACCACGCCCACAACCAGCTCTCTCCGCCGGCTGGAGCGGTCCTTCCTTCAGCCAGTCGGCGCCGCGGATCCGGGTTAAATCATCCAGGTTCCCGGGTGGTTTGGGAGCAGGGATTTCTGGGGTACGTCCCAGGCTGGACCAGCTTCACCCTCCGAGATTTTCAAAGAAATCTGTCGGTTTGATCCCCGGTAACGGGCGATGCGCCCCGGAGCCACGCCGGGCGCCCGGCGTGGCTCCGGGGCCAGCGTTCAGCATCCGCCGGACAGATCCGGCTGAAATAGTGCATAAATGTTATTTATATACAACTCATATTTTATTTTTTTAACAATAAAGTTTCCATTTGTGAAAATTCAGTGTTGTGATAATTTACAGGCTCGGGCTGCTCTGGCGGAGCAGGTTTATTCTCCTCCCCTGCTACACGTCATTCAGGGAGCCAATCAGCACAGAGCCTCATTATCATACCCCCCCCTTCCCTTAGAATGAGGCGCAGAAAAAGAGGTTAGAAGCGGTAAAACTAGAGACATGGACCACAGGCTGGATTTATGATTTATGTAGAAAAAACAAGCTTTAGATTGTTTTTAAGACATTCAAGGCCTGTTTAAAATATACATTAAATGCCATAATAGGTCTCCTTTAATGGCGATTTTCACAATGATATCTGCAACATTTCTTAAGGCAGAAACACCACTGTATCCTTGTTAATTACACAACATTAGTGGGTTAATTTCCTGCACATCAATTTTCATGTTTTTCCCTTCGATTCTGAGAAAGAAAGAGTTGTTTTATCAGTGATGGATAACTGTAGGCAATACACTACCCATAATCCTCAGCTACCGTTGCTATAGAGAAGACGCCAGTCCGCTTTGCTTTTGACAAAATCGTTTCAACTATTTATATTTATTATTTATTATTATTATTATTATTATTATTATTATTATTATTATTATTATTTATATTTATATATAACTATTTTAACATTTCTAAACACAAAAACACGAAAGTGTCCTTGATAATTCAATAATACAATATGTTCATGTTAAGGACATCCGTTTTAATTAGTTCTCCTTCGATTATGAGATGTTATTAATGCTCAGTAGGCACAGGAGGTTTGTTATGTATTGTTATAGGTTTGCCTATGAGGCCTATTTCGTGTCTATTTTTGCACAGTTCACTAACGCTTTGAGCTAAGAGGCTGAAATTCTAGACTCTGTATCAAGAGGTGACTTTCATCCACTGTGCCGAGTTTCAGATCTGTGTGACCTTCGGAAGTGTCAAAGGTCACCGCGTGTGTTGCGTTTCGGCCCTACAAAGCCTATTTTGTGTCCTTTTTTTGCATAGTTCACTAACGCCTTTAGCTAGGAGTCTGAATTTTTTTTTTGTTTTGTGTAGAATTCTGAGAAAAAATGAATGTATTCCTATTATCAATAGGGCTGTAACATTAAAGGATGTGGGAAAAGTGAAGTGTTCTGAATACTTTCCGGACTGACTGTATAGTAACCGGTCCGTGTGTTGCAGGTCTGGAGGGTTCTGGTGGTTCTGGGGGGCCCGGCGGGTACCGCAGCATCAGTGGGGGGGTCCTGGACCCCCGGCAGCTGGCCGACACCGGTAGGAACCAGAACCAGAACCTGCAGGTCCCCCAGAACCCAGACCCGCCCCCTAAACCTCTCTCTGTTCCAGACCTGGACCAGCTGGACCAGAACCACCTCTGTGACGGGGTGGTCCGGTTCCTGCAGGACCTGCCGGGCCCGGTGCTGCCCAGACCCCTGCAGACCGACATGATCCGGACTGTTCAAGGTGAGTTCTGGTTCTGGTTCTGGTTCTGGACCTGGACCTGGACCTGGTCCAGGTCCTGGTCCCGTTCTAACCCGTCTCTCCTGGTCCTGGTCCTGGTCCAGTTCTAACCCGTCTCTCCCGGTCCTGGTCCTGGTCCAGTTCTAACCCGTCTCTCTCTCGTCTCCAGAGGTCCGGGACCCGGAGGACTGTGCCCGGGTTCTGAGGGGGGTTGCCGGTTCCAGCTCCTGCCCCCCCCAGTACGGCCTGACCCTGCTCAGCGTGGTCCGGCACCTGGCCCGCATGACCCGGACCTGGACCCAGAACCAGGACCAGCACCAGGACCAGCTGACCCCCCGGGGCCTGGCCGAGGCCTTCAGCCCGCTGCTGTTCCGGAACACAGGGTGAGTAGGAACTAGTGATGCACCGAAACCGAAAATAATAATAAACACTTGACCGAATACCCAACATGGTTCTTCAGCAGTTTTTCATTTATTTTGCCAATTTTTTCACCATTGCATAAATCAAATACATTTGATTTAGGCTTTTAAAAGAAAAAATCTTTTACAAAATTACAAGGTAGAAAACATTTGTTGAACATAAAAAACTGAACATTTTTTAATTTCCCAGCATTTCTTAAATATTCCAGCAGACATTATACCAGCAAAGAACAATAACTTAAAATAAATAAATTAGCAAAATAATTTTTTGTCCATCTTTGAGCTTACGTTAGACTTAACTGACTGAATATGAGTATAGACCCTCCAGGAATCCGCGATTCCGTGATCGCGGAATTTTTCGCGGATTTCACGGCTGTCCGTGGATTTACAGACCTTCCGTGGATTTCAATGTCTGGTGCAGAAAAATCACTTTTACTGGGGTTAATATTGCATATGTCCGCGCTGAATATGCAAATTATGCGGGGCTCGCTTGATTTCACCGCATCATCGCCGACATTTTCGCATAAAGTTTGGAAAAAGGGGGGAGTGTTGTCAGTGACATGTCGGAACGCCCGGTCCGGGACCTCCGCACCCCTCGCAGAAACCGCCACCCCCCAAACAGCAGCTCTCACCCGCGGGGGTGAGAGGAAAAAGAGAGTGCCGTCTCCGCGGCTGCCGGTGGACTCAGGATCCGCGCTGACTGCGTACCACTGCGCCTGCGAGGGCCGGCGGAGGCGGAGCTCCCATCCACTTGGGGGATAGTGGCGGCGGACGCGTGGGGTGACGGAGCTGTCTCGTCCCCCTCGTCGCGCCGGTGCGCCCGGCAATCACCCGAGCACCGAGCCGCGGCTGGAGGGAGAGAGGCGGCCGTCCCCCGGGCCGCCACCGCCCCTCTCCTCTCCACCTGCGCTCTCCTTTTTTGTTTCTCCTTCGACCTCAGATCAGACGACCCGCTGAATTTAAGAGGGAAGAGCTCAGCGCCGAATCCGCAACTTCCTGCATATTTTGCATATTTTGCAACTTTCCGCATATTCCGCAACTTCCAGCATATTCCGCAATTTCACCGCATAAAAGCACATAAAAAACCAGCACATTTAATCGCAAAATCAAGGATTTTAGCCCGCGGAATCAAGGATTTTAGTCCGCGGAATCAAGGATTTTTGCCCGCGTTTTTCTGGAGGGTCTAATTGTAACATAGGCCTTAAAACAATAAAAATGCATTAAAGCGCTCAGGGTTTTTTATCATTTCAAATGATAAATCAAACTTTGCAGATGTGCCCTCTCTAGATATTTGAGCAGAACATTCTCAAATATTCTTGTTTTATTCTTTGCCACTCTGAAATACTTCCACACTGCTGACATGTTTGCACCACTTTACTCCACGCTCTTCCTGTTTGATTTCCTCATCTAAACCTGGAATAGATTGATTTATGTTGTTTTGGTTCCACCTGCTGGTGAATGTTGGTAAAATTCTTATGTGGTTAGTTTTTGGTTGGCCAACGATTTATGTTTGTGGTGCAGCAGTTACGGAGCGGCCAGTCTATTTACTTATTTTACAACGCCGTTATTAATTGTTCCGTTTTTTTCCCACTTATTCCACCGCACACCAAAAGTGTTTTTTTGCCATTTACAGCCGAACAATTTCGGTTACCGAACAGTCGGTGCATCTCTAATTATTAACCTGCTCTGTTGCTACTTTGTTACTAGGGAACAGAATTGGCGAGCCAGCCAGGAGTTAGTTTGAACATCAAAACTGAAATTACGTCCACTATGGATTTTGTACAAATGTCAGGTGTTAAAATCCCTAATGCATGATGCAATAACGGGTCTCTGTTCTGATGAGGTTCTGGTTCTGATGAGGTTCTGGTTCTGATAGGGTTCTGGTTCTGACGGGGTTCTGGTTCTGGTTCTAACGGGGTTCTGGTTCTGATGGGGTTCTGGTTCTGATGGGGTTCTGGTTCTGATGGGGTTCTGGTTCTGACGGGGTTCTGGTTCTGATGGGGTTCTGGTTCTGATGGGGTTCTGGTTCTGATGGGTCTCTGTTCTGACGAGTCTCCGTCTCCCTGCAGGTCCGACCCCGATCCGGACCCCCTGGTTCCGGTCCTGGAGGTTCTGATCACCAGCGAGCTCAACATGAACCGGGCTGCTCCAGGTGAGTCTGACCAGAACCTGGACCCGGACCTGGACCTGGACCCGGTCCCCCCCCCCTGGTTCTGCTGCTGTGGACCCGGGTCTGGACCGGGTCACGGATCTGATGTCACCACCATGGATCTATTATAAAACTGGATGGGAGATTGAAAATGGCTGCCCATTCATTTCAATGCATTCTGCTCAGCCAGCGCATACGCTGAAAAAGTTCCTGACATCCGGGTTTACTTCCGCTTTAACGGGCCAATAGAGCATGCTCAGTTGAGTCACCTCCCATGATGCTCTGGGGCAATGACGCGAATATTAATATAATATGTATTAATATAATATATGAATTAATGTATATTATTACATATATTACTAATGTATTAATATAATTACATAATATATATTAATATAATATATCAACGTATATTATTACATGTATATTATTACATGTATAGTATTACATATATTATTAATGTATTAATATAATTACATAATATATATTAATATAATATATTAATTAATGTACATTATTACATATATTACGAATGTATTAATATAATTACATAATATATATTAATATAATATATTAACGTATATTATTACATGTATATTATTACATATATGAATGTATTAATATAATATAATTACATAATATAATTATATAATATATATTAATTAATGTATATGATTACATGTATATTATTACATATATTATTAATGTATTAATATAATATAATTACATAATATAATTATATAATATATATTAATTAATGTATATTATTACATGTATAGTATTACATATATTATTAATAATAATAATAATAATAATAATAATAACTTTATTTATCTGTTAGGAACTTCATTTGTGGAAAAGCATCAGCATCAGTGCGTGTACAGATAACATATGCAACAGGACAGTACAGAAACAAACCAAACAATCAATATAAAGCAACATACATTGGGCAATCACAAATACTGCTGGACTTAGATGCTGTAAAACCGTAGCATAGATAAAATACGAGAGAAAGAGAGATAAAAAATATAAGTCCCCCGTTAATCGCGTGATAAATACAATGATTTTATATTAATGTATTAATATAATATAATTACATAATATATATTAATATAAACATCCGTGGAATGCACGGACACGGCTGTGACGTCAGCCGTGACGTCACGCCCAGAAAGAGACTTTTCTTTGACTTTTCTGGCCGTTATAAAACATTTTTGACAGATATAAAGTCCATGACTTAAAAATATAGAATACAAAGATTAGTAATAGCCGGTGATTCCAGCTGGAGGTTCCTGTGAACAGTTTTAGAGGACGATCTTTTACTATTGCGGTCTATGGGAAAAAAGCTTTCTGGGCCGCATGGGGTTTTTTGTTGCAGTACCGCGGCTGGACACTGGGGGGAACCGCTGCTGAGTGGAGACCCGGGGGGCTGGGTCAGCCTGACATCACTTCCTGTGTTCTGTGCCCATCATGACCTCACTTCCTGTCCTGTGACCTCACTTCCTGTTGTGTTTGCAGCTCTTCCTCCCAAACCGGTGAAACCTCCAACTCCAGCAGCTTCTTCTTCTTCCAGTTCCAACATGAACCTGCAGGAGGCCGAGTGGTACTGGGGGGACATCAGCAGGTACCTGACCTCTGACCCCTGACCTCCCTGCTGTTGTAACTAACCCCTGACCTCTACCTGACCTCTGACCTCTACTTGACCTCTGGACCTGACCTTTACCTGACCTCTGACCCCTAACCCTGACCCCCTAACCTAGACCTGGACCTGACCCCTGACCTCCCTGCTGCTGTAACTAACCCCTGAACCTGGACCCTAGACCTGACCCCTGACCTCCCTGCTGTTACTGACCTCTGACCTCTACCTGACCTCTACTTGACCCCTGACCTCTACCTGACCCCTGACCTGCTGCTGTAACTGACCTCTGACCTCTACTTGACCTCTGACCTCTACCTGACCCCTGACCTGCTGCTGTTACTGACCGGGTTTCTGTGGTTTCTGTGGTTCTTTCTTGTTCCAGGGAGGAGGTGAATGAGAAACTGAGAGACACGGCAGACGGAACTTTCCTGGTTAGAGACGCTTCCACCAAGATGCTGGGAGACTTCACCCTGACCCTGAGGTAAGACCTGGACCTGGTCCTGGTCCTGGGTACACCTGGTCCTAGACCTGGTCCTAGACCTGTAGACCTGGTCCAGGTCTAGGACCCCTCTGACCTGGATTCCAGACCATATAGCAGGTTTTGGTCGGTGTGTGTGTTGTGGGTCCGTGTATTACGTGTATTCAGTGTTTTCCTCGACTCCACGATGCGTCTCCGTCTGCAGGAAAGGAGGAAGTAGCTGACGGTTGAGTGATGATGTCAGAGTGTAACAGGAAGTGTAACAGGAAGTGTAACAGGAAGTGTAACAGGAAGTGTAACAGTGTAACAGGAAGTGTAACAGTGTAACAGGAAGTGTAACAGGAAGTGTAACAGGAAGTGTAACAGTGTAACAGGAAGTGTAACAGGAAGTGTAACAGGAAGTGTAACAGTGTAACAGGAAGTGTAACAGTGTAACAGGAAGTGTAACAGGAAGTGTAACAGGAAGTGTAACAGTGTAACAGGAAGTGTAACAGTGTAACAGGAAGTGTAACAGTGTAACAGGAAGTGTAACAGTGTAACAGGAAGTGTAACAGTGTAACAGGAAGTGTAACAGTGTAACAGGAAGTGTAACAGTGTAACAGGAAGTGTAACAGTGTAACAGGAAGTGTAACAGTGTAACAGGAAGTGTAACAGTGTAACAGGAAGTGTAACGGTGTTTGTCGTCCCTCCAGGAAAGGCGGGAACAACAAGCTGATCAAGATCTTCCACCGGGACGGCCAGTACGGATTCTCGGACCCGCTGACGTTCAGCTCGGTGGTCGAGCTGATCCAGTTCTACCGGCACGAGTCCCTGGCCCAGTACAACCCCAAGCTGGACGTGAGGCTGCTGTACCCGGTCTCTAGACTCCAGCAGGTCTGTACCGCCCCCTAGTGGACCAGCAGGTCTGTACCGCCCCCCCTGTAGACCTGGACCTGGTCTAGACCTGGTCTAACCCTAACCTGGTCTAGACCTGGTCTAACCCTAACCTAGTCTAGACCTGGTCTAACCCTAACCTAGTCTAGACCTGGCCCAGTACAACCCCAAGCTGGACGTGAGGCTGCTGTACCCGGTGTCCCGGCTCCAGCAGGTCTGTACCGCCCCCCCTGTAGACCTGGACCTGGTCTAACCCCCTAGACCTGGTCTAACCCCCTAGACCTGGGGCCTCATTTATCAACCGTTCGTAGAAAAAGTTCTAAATTCTGTCGTAGGAATGAAATTTAGAATGTGTGTAAGTACAAAAAAATCTGGATTTATCAAACGTGCGGACGCTGGTCGTACGAACATCAGTGATGATAAATCTGTTCTTAACTGCCGTGCTCGTGCACGGTTACCGTCATTACATTCAGAAACGCCTCCAATTCACCATAAATGGAGCAACAATCCCTTTAATAATGACCATATATGGAGCAACAATCCCTTTAATAATGACCATATATGGAGCAACAATCCCTTTAATAATGACCATATATGGAGCAACAATCCCTTTAATAATGACCATATATGGAGCAACAATCCCTTTAATAATGACCATATATGGAGCAACAATCCCTTTAATAATGACCATATATGGAGCAACAATCCCTTTAATAATGACCATATATGGAGCAACAATCCCTTTAATAATGACCATATATGGAGCAACAGCTCCCGCTTGGAGGTTTACAAACTTTATTGAACAAAATTCTGTAGGGTTTACAATAAAAGGCAGGAGGACAGCATCGAGGCCGTGGGGGGTCTGAGGGGTCTGTTGTGGTCTGATCTGGTCTGATGTGGTCTGATGTGGTCTGTTCTGGTCCTGCAGGACCAGGTGGTGAAGGAGGACAGCATCGAGGCCGTGGGGAAGAAGCTCCACGAGTATCACCTGCAGTACCAGGAGAAGAACCGGGAGTACGACCGGCTGTACGAGGACTACACCCGCACCTCTCAGGTAAGACCTGGACCTGGACCTGGGGGGGACCTGGACCTGGGGGGGACCTGGACCTGGGGGGGGGGGGACGAAGACTACACCCGCACCTCCCAGGTAAGACCTGGACCTGGACCTGGGGGGGGGGGGGGGGGGGGGCGAGGGCGAGGACTACACCTGCACCTCCCAGGTAAGACCTGGACCTGGACCTGGACCTGGGGGGACCTGGACCTGGGGGGGGACGAGGACTACACCCGCACCTCTCAGGTAAGACCTGGACCTGGGGGGGGCGGCTTGGCAGGCCTCTCCGGTCACAATCTCCCTGGTGGAATGTAAACAGGACGACTCTGCCCCCACTAACCCTCCCCCTCTCCCACGAACACCTGCGGATCTCCCTCCCAGAACTGACCGAGCTGCCTGATAACATCAAGGACATTTTGGCTGAGAGCAGCTCTGGGCGGGGGTTCACGGACTTATCGCACACACACACGCACTGACAATCACCCCCCCCCATCCAACGCCTTCCCTGGCTCCCCTCTTATCAGCCCCCCTGACGCGGACGCCGGGTTCGATCGCCACGCTGCCGCGGCCCTCACTTGGATGAGATGTGTCGGGACCCCCCCCCCCCCGGCTTGCCCACCCCCCATACCCACAAGTGCTGATGTTGTTTTGTTGTGTGTATGTTGCTTTTCTGTGCTGAGGTGTTTTTTTTTGCACCTTGACACCAGGTATTAATACACAGTGTGAAGATCCTTTTCTCCCTCCTCCTCCATCCCAGTGTCATCCTTCCTCTAAAAATGGCGTCCGTATTAATGGTGCCAACAGTGTAAACCGGAGTCAAGTTCTCTCGTCTGATTTATGTCTGACCTGGCAATAAAGCTTTTTCTGATTCTGATTCTGATATTCTTCAGGAGATCCAGATGAAGAGGACGGCCATCGAGGCCAGAGTTATTAATATTAATATTATTAATATTCTTCAGGAGATCCAGATGAAGCGGACGGCCATCGAGGCCAGAGTTATTAATATTAATATTATTAATATTCTTCAGGAGATCCAGATGAAGCGGACGGCCATCGAGGCGTTCAACGAGACCATCAAGATCTTCGAGGAGCAGAGCCAGACGCAGGAGCGCTTCAGCAAGGAATACATCGACAAGTTCCTGCGGGACGGCAACGACAAGGAGGTGTCGAGGTGAGGGGGGGTCGCCACGGTAACCGGGGGGGGGTCGTCACGGTAACCTGGAGGGGGTCGCCGTGGTAACGACAAGGAGGTGACCAGAAACAACCAGGAACAATTCCTAACATGTCAGCATGACTCATTAGTGGAAAAGTTTCCTCCATCTCTGATTCCTCTCCAGCTTGTTGTAGCCAGTCAGTTTGGGCTAGTCATCTTCAGGCCCGTGGCTGGTGAGTAGGCGTCAGGTGAGTTCTTCAGCGGACAAGGGTTTTTAAACCGTCCGACTTCCGACCTACTCAGGGCTGGACGTTTCCCACTAGCTTTCACTGTGACTGGTGAACCCACGTAGATCGTTCAGCAGACTTTACTGCTGCCGGTGCTGCCGGTGTCCTGATCTGGACAACAAAAGGGCCGTCCTGACGGGGTGATGACCTTTCACCACTCAACTCAGGATCTGGGTCAACCAGTTTCAGCAGTTCCTGCTTAGGAGAGGGAGAGGAAGAAACAGCAGCTCACAAGAACATTTTTCCAGCAAACAATTTGCTCCTCCACATCGAGAGTGGATCTCTTCAGCTTAGCTTTAGCTGAACTGAGACTTAGCTTTGACAGTGCCATTAGTTCCTTGCACTAGGCCTGCTCCTACAAAAAAAATGTTTTGAAAGGTATTTAGTTTAGTTTAGTTCTGGTGATGTACCATACCCTGCCTCCCTCCTGATGGGACATGGAAAGACTTCCCATGGCTCAACTTAGCCACCAGGGGGAACAAATCCCTTGGGAGCACTGGTTTGCTTCGCACCAAACAGAGGCCTTCTGAAGTTACAGTAGCACCTTCATTTAGCCAAATGTATTTCTCTCTTTGTGGAGCATTGTTTCGTATGTCAACAGGGGTAGGGGTCTCGTTGTCAGGCCTCCCACTTCTTGACCTTTGCATCCTGGCAGGTCGGAGGTTTAACTTAATGATATGCAGGGATGGGGGGTCTCTTTGTCCCTCAGATCCCCCCGCCCACCACCTTAGATTAGAACTAAGTGTGGCAAAACCTCTTAAATTCTGTCTCTTACCTTAGTCAAAGACTACAGAATTTTCTTTTCTCAACCCAAGTGGGTTATTATGTCATTAAGGTAACACCACACAAAATAACATAAGTTATTAATCACATAATGGTCCTTGCCGTTCATGCTCGGGTGCCTCACACACAAAACTGTCCGTGCAGCAACTCTCCTGCAACGTAAAACATTAGTAGTAGTAGTTCTTAGGGAACCTATATACTGTATATATAAACAACAATTCATAGTTACAAAACGTTGGACCGAAGGGAGCATTCCATCAAATAATGCTTTATCAACTTGCTGTTAAGCTCTATTGTAGCAAGTTCAAAAGGAATGCCAGAATGATGTCGGAAAATCCGTCTCCAGATGAATCATATAGTCTTCAGGAGATTCTTAATCTTTTGTTTGCCTGCTACAATGCAAGTGCATGTTCCTCTACGGAGACACAACAATTAGATTTTTTTTGATTATTTAATTTTAACTCCAAACCTACCCAGCCAATTTGCAAACAGGTCTGTATCCCGAAATGGATCTGCAAGACCATCAGCAGCTTTCACCATTTCACCTATTTATTTATTTATTTATTTTTTGCCTTCTTTTTCCATCTTCCTGTTTACTCCTCTTTCTTATTCAAAGTAATCAGAATGTATTTATAAAAGTCTTAAAAAACACAAATCAAATCTTGGGATAAATTTCGATACGTAGACTACACATAAGCAAAAACCCACTGAACATTAAACACAAACTTCAGATCATCTATATGTGGGTTTTGGACGAAACCCAACC
Organism: Cololabis saira; assembly: GCF_033807715.1. NCBI lineage: Eukaryota > Metazoa > Chordata > Actinopteri > Beloniformes > Belonidae > Cololabis > Cololabis saira. The sequence goes on along the minus strand of NC_084595.1, from coordinate 1,038,043 downwards.
TGATGACGCTGTTAATCCTTTTTCTTTATTTTGTTTGTTGTAAAATTACGTACTGATGATTGACATGTTTCATGCTTGTATAAAAGTCAAATCCAATCTTGCACATCTCATCAAATACAATTGCCAGAATCACATTTCCATATGATCAAACACACAAAGACCTGGTCAAATACAGCACTGCAAAAGCAGTCTGCAACTATTTGAATGGTGAATTAACCCAATTTGAAGAATCTACGATTCTATGCCTCCATTCAGGGCTTAGAATGACAGAAAAAATACTATATTATCATACTATATTATACTATACTATATACTATACTATATACTATACTATATTATAGTTTTTTTTTTCAAGAGGGGAGCTTCTCACTTCACCTCTGAAACTCCCGTTGTCCAGCAGACAAAAAGTCTCCCTTGCAGACACAGATCCTGCAGCCCCTCGTAAAACGCTGCACCCAATGCTGGAGCACGCTTTCACACACACATACTGCTGCAGCCTTACACACACCATGACCTTTGGCCCTGCTGTAGCCGTTTACACTCACACACACACCCCGTGCACCATGACTTCTGGCCCTGCAACTCAGCAGCAGCTCCTTTCTCCCCACCTTCACGTATCTTTCTTTTCCTTTTTCTGTCTCTTTCCAATTCCCCATCAAAACCATATCTCTTTATGCCATTCTTTACAGGCTCGCAACTTTTTTGTTTCCTCTTGCTGGAACCTTGTCCCATTTTCTAATCATTTAATCAGTTTTCATTTTAGTCTTAAATTAGTTCATTTTCTAATCATTTAAGTTTCATATATTATCTCGCAACATTTTGTCTCCATTTTTCTTCATCTAAAGTTTTAGGGACGTCTCCCCATCAGCTAAGCATTTTTTTTAAATTATTTAGGCATAAGTTTCAGCTTAACCACGCGTCTGCTATTTTAGCCAGTTATTTTTGCTTTCTTAAGTTTCCTTTTTTTGACAGTTTGGTTTTAGCCTGATCTTTTAGTGAACAATTAAAATTTTGCTTCATAATTTTGGAAACCTCAACATTGAACATAGACAGTTTCCTGTCATAAACATTAGACAAGACAAACGGTAGACCAAAACCATTAAAAAAAAAAACATTCCTAAGAAACCCCTTCTTATTATTATTCTGTACTTTTAAAGTCGTCCCCAACCGAGTGAGTGCTGGTCTTACGCACTGCTCCAGGCTAGTATTTTTAAAAGTCCCCGACTTCAAAAATGGGGTCCCCGACCCGCTGCCAACACCTTTTCGCTAACCCCCGGTTAGTATACACAGAATTTCACTAAGAAGAGGTCTCACCAGTCTCTTAGTGGTCTTTCCCAGCTCGGGGACCTCGTCACTGGACTCTGGAGCGGCGCAAGACCAACTCTGTTGGCCCCATCCCTGAAGTTGGAATGGCTGTCAACAGTTTTAGGTGGCCCTGTTTGATCTACGCCGTTCCAACGTCACAGATGTATGAGATCCCGGGTTTCGGCACCAAATGTTGGAGTCCCAAATCAACGTAACATAAACAAGGAAAAACACAGAGGCTGTTAGAATGATTGTTAAGGCTTTCTGCAGAAATGTGGGGAAGAGAGCAGAGGAGTGGGAGCCCGCTGGCCCTCACAGAGAACTCCCAAGCTCTTCTCCCAAAATCTTCTTGCAGCATCAGATTTTTATTGAGAATTTGTGACAGGAACATGACTATTTTAAACCAGCCAATAGTAGACAGTGAATGGACAATGGGAGGAAACAGACGGAGAAACAGACATCGGGGTTAAAAGGTCACACATGTGACATTTCAGCTAAAGAGGAACTAATCTTGGTATGAAGAAATAACAGACATCTTTAGCTTAAAGTCTTTAAAAGCAATGGGTCACATATAGGGCTGGGGATCGATTCAAATGTCAAGAATCGATTCGATTCCAATTCTTAAGATTCAGAATCGATTATCCGGATTCGATTCGATCTGATATTGATTTGGGTTAGTGTTAATAAAACAGTTTTTTGAGCTGTTGCATGAATGATATGACTGTAGTTCTGCAACATATTAATACTAGTATTAAATTGAGATTCAACAGCAAGTATTGCAGCTAATGATGCTGTAAGGACCAATCAGCTCCCAGAATGCTGATAGAACTGTATATATAAATATAATTATATATATATATATATATATATATATATATATATATATATATATATATATATATATATATATATATATATATTATTTTATATATATATATATATTATTTTATATATATATATATATATATATTATTATATATATTATTATATAACTATAACTGCTTTCAGAAACATCGTGGGGCAGAATTACCAAACAGATCCAGGGAGGAAACGGAGACGGATGAAATCAGTTTTATTTTTTATTTTATGAGAATTTGGTTTTTAACATTTATGCAAATGTAACCCCAAGACAGAATATAAAGCAAAGAAATATAGACAATGTATGCAATTATAACTGAAAACTTTAATGTTTTCATACCTTTAAACATATTTAAAGGCAAAAACATGGCACCAGTTATTCTCCTGTCCAACAAAATGTTCCTTTTTTGGGCATTAACAAAGAAAGTACCAAAAGTTGTAATGTAATGATGGAAATTTTTTTTTTTTTTTTTTTTTTTTTTTTTTTTTTTTTAAATCGATCTTTATACATATGAATCGATTTTTAGGAATTAATATGAGAATCGATTTAAAATCGGAGAATCGATTTTTTCAACACAGGCCTAAACAGAGACATGTGATAGTTTCATGAGGCAAAAGTTTGATTAACTTCACACTGGTCTCTAACCCCCCTCTGGTTCTGGTTCTGGTCCCCAGGATCGTGGAGAACTCTGAGAAGCTGCAGGCCCGGATCGGGGAGATCGTGGACTCGCGGCGCCACCTGGAGGCCGAGCTGAAGAACCAGGCCAGCGAGTACCGGGAGATCGACAAGAAGATGAACAGCATCAAACCGGACCTGATCCAGCTGCGCAAGACCCGGGACCAGTACCTGATGTAGGTCCGGGAGGACCGGGTCTGGAGGTCTGGGGGTCTGGTTCTGGTTCTGACCCCCCTCTCTGTTCCAGGTGGCTGACCCAGAAGGGGGTCCGGCAGAGGAAACTGAACGAGTGGCTGGGCCTGAAGAACGAGACCGCCGAGGAGTAAGTAATAATAATAAATTGTATTTATAGAGCGCATTTTCACCTGAAGAACAAGTCTCAAAGCGCTTACATTAAAGATTAGAAGAAAAAAAATAGAAAATAAAAATAAAATAGAAATAAAAAAATTTAATAAAATAAAAAAAAAAAGATAAAATTAAAAAAAAGCTGAATTAGCAAAAAAAGCATAAGGACATTCTAAAAGACCAGGACATCAGGGACCGCCTTTCTTAAAAAGTAACGTTTTTAAGTTTCTTTTAAAACAGTCTGTGGTCTGGGGGGCCCTCAGGTGGTCAGGCAGGCGGTCCAGAGCCTTAAACTGCCTGGAATGACCCATCTCCCATTTTTTGAGCTTTGTTCTGGGGGGGTGGAGGTCGTGTTTGTCAGCTGAGCGGAGGGTTCTATGGGAGATTTGGGGTGAGATGAGGTCCTTCATTTCCATGAACACAGTGGTAGGTGAGCAGGGAGATTTTATATTCATCTCTGTGATGGATGGTAAGCCAGTGGAGGGAACGGAGGATGGGTGTGATGTGTTCATGTTTTCACACCCTCATCAGGATCCTGGCAGTGCTGTTTGGAATAAGCTGGAGCTTATTCAAAACAGCACTGCCCAGCAGAACCGGTCTGGGTCTGGGAGGGGGGTGTTCTGGTTCAGGTTTAGGTTCAGGTCCAGGTCTGGGGGGGTCCAGGTCTAGGTCCAGGTCTAGGTCTAAGGTCTCCCCCCCCCCCCCCATCTCTAGTGAGTATAGCCTGGCGGAGGACGAGGACGACCTCCCCCACCACGACGAGCGTCTCTGGCGTCTCAGGAACCTGAACCGGGACCAGGCGGAGTCGCTGCTGCGCGGGAAACGGGACGGAACCTTCCTGGTCCGGGACTCCAGCAAGCCGGGCTGCTACGCCTGCTCCGTGGTGTGAGTACTTCCTGTCTGGGCCCCGCCCACTTCCTGTCTTAGCCCCGCCCACTTCCTGTGTCTGTCTCTGCTCCGCCTGCTCCGTGGTGTGAGTACCGTATTGTCCTGAATATAAGACGGTGTTTTTTACATTGAAATAAGACTGAAAAAGTGGGTCGTCTTACATTCGGGGTCTAGACGTTATACCCATTTACACCACTAGATGGATATCTTTAAAGCCAATGCTGAACTTAACTCCCCAGGACAAAGCGAACCTGTCACGAAGAAGAAAAATAAAAAATAGTATAAGAAAGAAAAGAGAAGAAAATAATAACAGAAAGTGGAGAAACGTAGTTTCTCCAACCTGGAGAAAAGTGTGTGGAAGTTCGGCAGGTGAACCGGCAGCTCAGGAGAAGTTATGATGCAAACTTCAAGATAATGATTTAATGAGGCAAAATAACAGGCTTTTTCTCTCCAATATATTGTTATAATCATTTGTTTCAGATGTACTGTCATTATTTTCTGTATAAAAATTGAATTTGGTTCAAAAAGTCTTTCTTCAAACTTAAGTCTTGAAAAAGAGGGTCGTCTTATATTCGGGACAATACGGTTCTTCCTGTATGGGCCCCGCCCACTTCCTGTCTGAGCCCCGCCCACTTCCTTACCCTACGCCAGTGATTCTTAACCATAGCGCCATCTAGTGGGCCGCCAAAAAAAATTCAGTTTTGTACGTGTGGGCCCCGAGGGCCGCGGGACTGCATAGCAACTCCCAACCAAATGAGGAGAAGACACTCAGCTAGCTGTACGTGTAATAGTAAGAGAAATGGTGTGTCTTTACAGAGAAAATCCTTCATTTTGCACAGAGTAGGTTTAGATCCGCCAGGATTAGGGATCGATTAATTGGGTCTGCGCCCAGAGCGAGCGAGCGCGGCGCTTCCCCGCGGCCGGGGAGGTCGGCTGAGGCTGCCGCTCGGGCTGTGGGCTCCGTCGTTACTGCTGAAAGATGGTAGATGTAGATGCGTGGGCTGTCGTGTCTGCTGGACTGGACTGTTCGGGCTTTCGAAAAAGCATCGGAAAGTAACTGCTGCAGCGCGACCAGAGAGCTGCGGTGCGGGCTGTGCCCGTCGCAGCTGATCAGGCTCGGATGAACCCGACACACTGAGTCCTGACAACTTATTAATGTAAATAACTTAAAGTAAAATCAAACTAAGTTTTGTCCTCGCTGTATTTTTAAATATGCAACCCTGAATGGACAGATTCATCCTGTTCAGTCTTCCCACTGGGACAAAACCAGTGTCTCATACGTTCAGAGACCGTGGCGTTCAAAGTGCGAAAGTGAAACGCCACTGAAACAAAACACAAAGTTTTTCATCAAACATATCCACTCAAGTCTGAACTGAAGTCACAGAAAAATAAACTGACCATCTTAAAACATCCTGCCCATGTTTGGGTCCAGATACAGCTGTGAAGCAGCTTTCTCCACAGTGAACATAATTAAAACTAAATATCATTTCAGGCTCATCAATGAGCACCTCCACATGCATATGAGAACCTGACACCATCCAGCCCAGATTTAAAGTCCTGACAGAAGAAATTAGAGCTCAGTTCTCTCACTGAACGACAGAAAGTGGGGGCATAAGATTATAAGAGGGGAAGAAAGAAAAACTGCAAAACTGTTAAATTGTTAAGATGTGTTTATATTAATTTAGTATAAAAATGTGTTGAAACAATTAACAAAGAAAAGGGGAAATTCAAACTGCTGGTAGAGAAATAAAATAAGATAGCATTTGAAAAATAAAATAAAATCTACTTTATTTTTAAGAGAAAAAAATGTTTAATTCAAGTTAAACATGTTAATTGGCAAATATGTACTTTTTTTAATATAACAGTCAGATGCAGATGTTGATACAACTATGAGGCTACTTATATATATATATATATATATATATATATATATATATATATATATATATATATATATATATATATATATAATGATGTTCTGGACCTTCGCTTGAGTAAATTTTCTCTAAATGGACCTCTTAAAGTTTTAGTTGAATACCCCTGCTATACAGTGTTTATATTTAATGGGCCCTGGGCCGCTCTGTACTGAAAGAATTGGGCCCCAAGGTCAGAAAGGTTAAGAACCCCTGCCCTACGCCGTACCGTACCCCGTACCCTACACCGTAGGCTCTGCGTCGATTTAACGCGGAACCATAAATCAGCTCCGGAGCCGGCAGCCGAAATCTCGAAATTTTCTGAGCAAATTTCTTAACAGGCGTAGCTACAACTGTTAGATTTCATCTATTAAACCAACATTTATCTTCCTAAATGATTTATTTCAGCCAGTGGTAATTCTCCACAGAGCTGCAGGTTTCTCCCCGGGACGACGGCGCAGGTCGACCCGGCCGTGAGCTGCTGCTGTTACCATGGTAACGGCTGCTGCTACCATGGTAACGGCTGCTGCTGCTGTTACCATGGTAACGGCTGCTGCTGCTGTTACCTCTCAGCTTCCTGATTTAGGGGTGGAGCTGAAAGTAGGAGTAGTGGGGGTATTGGGACAGAAACCTGGGAAGATTTAGGGCTCTAAAATCTGTCCCTTCTTATTTAGGGCTAGAAGAGGGGAAGAAAGAAAGTAGAAAGTAGTGGGAGTATTGGGATTGGGCCAAACACTATCTCACCTGTCTCTGTCTCACCTGTCCCCCCCGTGTCCCCGTGTCCCCAGGGTGGACGGCGAGGTCAAACACTGCGTGATCAACAAGACGTCGAGCGGCTTCGGCTTCGCGGAGCCGTACAACCTTTACCCCAGTCTGAAGGAGCTGGTGCTGCACTACCAGCACACCTCGCTGGTGCAGCACAACGACTCGCTCAACGTCACGCTGGCCTTCCCCGTGTACGGCCGGGGGGGGCGCTGAGGCCCCGGGGGGCCAGGCCCCGCCCCCTGGGGGCCGGGGGGCCCGCCCCCTGGGGGCCGAGGCCCCGCCCCCAGGACACATAACCCCGCCCACACCTCTCTGGTGCAGCACAACGACTCGCTCAACGTCCAGCTGGCCTTCCCCGTGTACGGCCGGGGGGCCCGCTGAGGCCCGGGGGGCCCAGGCCCCGCCCCCGGACACATGACCCCGCCTGGATCAAACCATCGCAACCACCTGGACAATTTCAATCTTTCAAATTTTTTGTTCTTCCTGTCAGGAGGAAATTAAACATTCTTAATGACTACTTCCTGTTGATGGAGTTTACTTCCTGTTGACTCAGTTTGAAACCGGACGACTTCATGTTGGAACCAGCTTCACTACCTGTTGGAACCACTTCCTGTTGGAACCAGCTCCACTTCCTGTTGGAACCAGGAAGTATCTGCCCGAGGCCCCATAGACATATATACATAGACGCCGCATTGGCTGCCTGAGAACGTCGGGCGTGGCCGCCATCTTGGATCGGTGGCGCTTTGACCCCAGTGCGTTCACTTCTATTGAGGAAGGAGGTGTATGCATAAGTAAAATAACTATAACTCAATTCATTTTCAACCCATTTTCACGTGGTTTGCTTTGTTACAAACGGCAGACATGTAGCTATGATACAGGATGCTTCATGTACGTTAAAAATGCAGGCTTTCATACTAAAATACGTTCTGGCAGGTAGTCACACCACTGGTTATGCTATTCAGGTATACACACATATGTATATATATTTCACTAATATGCTATACTGTATTTTGTATTGTGTATATTGTGTGTGTGTGTGTGTGTGTGTGTGTGTGTGTGTGTGTGTGTGTGTGTGTGTGTGTGTGTGTATGTATGTGTATATATGTATATGTGTGTGTGTGTATACCTGAATAGCATAACCAGTAGTGTGACTACCTGCCAGAACGTATTTTACCATGAAAGCCTGCATTTTTAACGTACATGAAGCATCCTGTATCATAGCTACATGTCTGCCGTTTGTAACAAAGCAAACCACGTGAAAATGGGTTGAAAATTAAGTGAGTTATAGTTATTTTACTCATGCATCCACCTCCTTCCTCAATAGAAGTGAACGCACTGGAGTCAAAGCGCCACCGATCCAAGATGGCGGCCACGCCCGACGTTCTCAGGCAGTCAATGCGGCGTCTATGTATATATGTCTATGGGAGGCCCCGCCCCCTAACCTCCCACTCTGCTCCTATTGGTCGTTGGCAGCGCTGGCCCCGCCCACTCCGCTTTGATCTGAAACAGGAAGTTGAAACAGGAAGTTGAAACAGGAAATGGAGCAGAAGTGGAAGAACTCAGATGAATCAGTTTTTCTTTATTCAACCATGAATCATCAAATAAATCAGGTTTCATCAACTTGTTGTCACGGTAACTAAAGGTGGGAGGGGCCTAACAGAAACAGGAAGTAACATCTGAAACAGGAAACAGCGGTGAAAACAGGAGCTCCAGGTGAATACGAGGTGGGCGGAGCCTACGGAAGAGGGGCGGGGCCTGATAAGGGGGCGGGGCTTCAGGTTTTTCAGCTCCGAGGAACAAACTTCCCCTAAACTTTATTAATTGGTCCAAGTTTTTATTTCTAGTTTTTCTTTGTAGTTAAAGTTTAAAGTGAGAACTTGAATCTGCTCGGCTTCACTTCCTGCAGCTTTAATTTCCTCTTATTGATCCAGATAAATGTTTGTTGAGAATCCTCTTCTGTTGTTCATGAACTTTATTTTCTGTATCAGAAGTTTGTTTGTTCTTTTCTCTTTTCTTGCTCAATAAAACGTGAAACACCTGAACGTGTCGTTGTTGTTGCCGTGACCTCTGACCCCTGAGGCCCCACCTACGTGACCTCTGACCCCTGAGGCCCCACCTACGTGACCTCTGACCCCTGAGGCCCCGCCCACGTGACCTCTGACCCCTGAGGCCCCACCTACGTGACCTCTGACCCCTGAGGCCCCACCTACGTGACCTCTGACCCCTGAGGCCCCGCCCACGTGACCTCTGACCCCTGAGGCCCCGCCCACGTGACCTCTGACCCCTGAGGCCCCGCCCACGTGACCTCTGACCCCTGAACTCAGCAGAACTCAGGGGTTGCTGGTTCTTCCTTGTCGGCCTCTGGTCTACCGGGTGGCGGAGTTGCCTCATTACACACACACATACATACACACACACACACACACACACACACACACACACACACACACACACACACACACACACACACACATATATACACACACACTCACACTCACATACATATATACACACATACATATACACACTCACATACATATACACACACACACACACACTCACATACATATATACACACACTCACATACATATATACACACACATATATACACACACACTCACTCACATACATATATATACACACACACACACTCACATACATATATACACACACATATACACACATACATATACACACACTCACATACATATATACACACACTCACACTCACATACATATATATACACACACACACACTCACATACATATATACACACACATATACACACATACATATACACACACTCACATACATATATACACACACTCACACTCACATACATACATATACACACACACACACACACACACATATACACACACATATACACACACTCACATACATATACTCACATACACACACACT